>NW_026067893.1:18005983-18065983 GCF_014885135.2 Alexandromys fortis
AATTTAAATGAAATCAGTTGGGTACTATGTTGGATTATGAAAATTAAAGTGCAGAAAAGCAAGCTGAAAAGGTACTAAAGTCATCTTATGTCTAACCACTCAGTTATAGCTATTACCATGTGGCTCCAGGCTCAGTGCCCCTGTGCACAGATCTGTGTATGTGTGTGAGTCTGCTGGGAGGACATACATGGCTTTCATGGAACACAGGCTGCCTTGTGACCGGGCACTAGGTTCCGTGTCCCACTGTTCTAACGTTTTTGTTCCTATAATCCATCAAAGACGTACCTTTATTTTATTTTTTTAAGATTTATTTATTTATTATGTATACAACATTCCTTCCATGTATGCTTGCATGCCAAAAGAGGGCACAAGGTCTCATTACAGATGGTTGTGAGCCACCATGTGGTTGCTGGGAATTGAACTCAGGACCTCTAGAAGAGCAGTCAGTGCTCTTAACCGCTGAACCATCTCTCCAGCCCAAAGGTGTACCTTTATAATGAGAAAGACGAATCTACCAAAACGACCTGTGCTATGGCCCAGAGTTTCATCACGCTGGCTCTGAGGAAGGCTGCCACACTGCTGTCAGTTAGCCGCCATCAGAGCCAGTTAGCAAGGGTTCCTGGAGACGGTTCCAGGGCTTGAGGAATAGTTGTGTTGCAGAAGGCACAGATTGGTGGCCATTCCAGGAAAGAATGTTTAGATCAATAAGGTAAAGCCTTGGCGTTGACGAGAACCCCTGTCACACGGAGACGATGCTTCTCACAGCAGTTAGGGGCTTGGTCTGGGGCACATGTCGATGGTCTGGCAACTTGGAGCATCACCGAAGCCCCCTCTGATCCTACTATAAAAGGGACAGGAACAGAGAGTCTCAGGCACAGAGAGTGATGGGTCAAATGAATTACTGGCTTGTCACCTTTGATTGACAGCCTGGGCCCTAGGGTTCTGTCATCTCTCAGTTGTTTTCCTTGGGAGCACACCCAGCACTGGAGAACTGTCCTGCCCTCATCTTTCAGATGGTCACGATGGCAACTCAGGTGAGCACTGAGTTTCCTGGGGGCATTGTCTAGACCACATAGCTCTCAACACAATCCAGGACAAAGTGTCTTGGGCTTGGTTTGAGCTCATGGCCATACCTGGAACTTTTGGTCACTGTTTGGTTAAGTGAGAGTGATTGACAGGTGAACATGGAGTGTGTGTGTGTGTGTGTGTGTGTGTGTGTGTGTGTGTGTGATGTGGGAGGTCCTACTGTATATGTGTTGCTTTTATTGGTTAATGAATAAAGCTGCTTTGGCCTATGGCAGGGCAGAATATAGCCAGGCTGGAAGAGATATATAGAGAGAGTAGGTGGAGTCAAAGAGATGCCCAGTAGCTGCTGAAGGAATCAGATGCCAGAACTTTACCCGGTAAGCCGCAGCCTTGTGGCGATACACAGAATAATAGAAATGGGTTAATTTAAGATATAAGAGGTAGCAAGAAAGATGCCTAATTTGTTGGCCAAGCAGTGTTGTAGCTTATGTAGTTTCTGTGTGGTTATTCGGGTCTGGGCAGCTGGGAAATGAACGAGCAGTCTCTATTTGTGTGTATTGGGTGCGGCATTTAGGTTGATGAAAAGCATGCAGGTGATGGTGGCAGGGGTGGGGAAGAAGAGTGGGTGTGGCTCCTGCCTCAGGGATGGATTAGATGCTGGATGGGACATCCAGCTGGGGTCTGAGTGTGTGTTGAGGTGGCTCAGACAGCGCACGAACTTTCTGGTACTGAAGTTTTCAGAGAACTTTCCCTTTGGCATGGCCTGGCTTCATGAGGCTGAGCAGATGCTTTGGGAAGAGGAATTGCAGGATGGAGTCTGAAAGAACACGAGGAGGCGGGGTGGAAAAGGGCCATACAGCTTCTGACATGGGGTCTGTGTCTAGCCTGCCAGTGAGGATGCAGGTCAGAATCTGTTCTCGTTTCTGTAGGAGGGCCAAGGAAAGGGCGGATGTGACCTTCGAAGGGAAGACAGGGCAGACACCCAGGGTGGTGGGAGAGGAGGAGCCACAGCAATAGGTCCGGCCTCTGGAATAGGATTTCAGGCTCCTTGACCAGGTCCTCCAGGTTTCTAACTGCCTCAGGAATGGCCTTATGGGCTCCTGTATAAACCCTTCATTGGCTCCTTGCTTTTTCTCTGCTTGCTTTCTCAGGCACTGTGCTTGCTTGGACCCACAGCCCCCAACTCTTTGTCTCCCACTCCCACTCAAACTTAAACTGACTGACTCAGTGGCTTTTCCTTGAGTTTGCTCCATGCTTCCTCAGGCAGGCCTTTCTTGTCTTGTGGTACTCAGCTGAAGTCTCACTGCCTCAGTGTTCCCGAACTGCATGACCCTCCCGTGTTTCTCCTGCCAGCATAAGGCACTGCCACCCATGATGATATTGCAGTGTCCCCAAGGGCAGCCATGGTCTTTACCTGTTTATGAGGCTGTCACAATTGGCACCCTTCATTTTATGGGTACAGAGTCTGAGGTTTGGTTAGGATAACATAGAATGTTCCCCACCCCCCACCAGATTCCTCTGGGACCTATCTCTCCATCTAGGTGAGTCCCCAGAGTAGAGTCACCTTTGTGGGTTTCTGCAACCCCCAGCCATGTGCCATGTTCATGGTTCCTGCTGCTGGAATGTGAACCGCATAGAGGCTCAGGCTTGATGGACTTCTTGGCTGGGAGGGTGAGAGCGTGCTGAGGTAACCGGCTTGATCCGGGCCAGGTGGAGGGGAGTCTGAGCTGAGCCCTGGGGGCCCAGACCACTCAGTTCACCACTTCCTTTCCCCCCTTTCTCTGCCAGGGAGCTCAATGGCAACAACATCACACGGATCCATAAGAATGACTTCGCTGGGCTGAAGCAGCTCCGAGTGCTGTGAGTATGGGTTGCTGTCCCCCTCAGGGTCTGCCTCTCTCCTCACTCCCTGCCTTGGGTCTCTAGACGGAGTTCTGGAGGGAGAGGTAGGGAATCACAAGCTAGCCCAGGCCTTCTGTTGTGGAGTCAGGAGCCTCCTGAGTGGATGAGGGGTGATGCTGAGCGTCCTGACCCAGAGAGGCTACTGCCTTTCACGTGGCTGAAAAGAACGGCGGAGGACTTGAATGGGAGTCTTGGCCCTTTCTATCTCTGGGACTGAAGGAAGAGCAGGCGGCATGGAAAATCCACAGGTCTCTGCTTAGCTTGGTTTTCTCTAGTGGAGCACCAATAGCTGGAACCTGAACTACAGACAGGCTTTGCTTAGGCTCTGGAGGCTGAGATGCTGGATCAGTCCTGATCTGTCTGCTGGGACGTCACTTGGTCTGGCTCCCCGAGCACACGGAGAGGACTCACTAATCCCTGGGTACCAGGGCTCACCCCGATTACCACATCACCTTCCCAGTGTCCCTAACAGCCCTGCCTCTAAAACATCATACAGGGCTGTAGATTCAATGTATGGGATGGAGGGGTGGAGAGCACAATGCATCAGATGGAAGGGTGGGAAATGCAGCGTAGCCATCCTCTCCAGCGATCTCAGAAGGACTCCTCGGTGAGGCCGCAGGCCCTAGCCAAGCGGGTGCTGGGGGAGGCAGAAGACAGGCATGACTTCACTCAGCTGTCCGAGTGGAGATCCTGGAAGTGGCCAGTACTGCCCGGCTAAGCAGCGGCCCATCTGTAGTGCCTGCCAGGCAGTGCAGAGATGAGAGGCTCGTTTTGGGTCTCCACCCCTCTGTGCTCTGCTGATATTGGGGAGCAGAGGCAGCCTTGGCACACAGGGATCCGACCTCACCCCCTCAGTTAGCTTTGGAGGCCATGCCCCATCTGGCTGGCAGGAAACTCACCATCACACAAGCAGAACCCCTTAGCTCCCACTCAGAATAGTTAGTACAAGTGTTCAGAACTGCACACTTCACAGTTCTGGGGGCCTTGGGGTGAGTGGGGCGGGGGGCTTGTGGATGATCCACCTTGAGGTTGGGGGCAATGAGTTCCTGGAGTCTTTGCTGCTCTAGAACCGACCCACATTGACCAAAACTTTCCTCTTCCCATCCTGGGGAGTCCTCCTCTCTTCCTGGAACCCCTCCCATAGGCCTCCAGCAGAGAGAAAAGTATACATTAAAACCCTGCCCGAAGCATGCAAGAGCATGCAACCCATCTGCTAGGGAGAGGAGAGGGGGAGAGAACGCAGGAGAAAAAGTACTTCAGCATCTCCAAAATGATCACGCAGCATCCCATCTCTTGGTGAAAAATGCTGCCCACCAGTCAGATGCTCCGAATCAGAGCATGCTGGTGGGGAAGTTGCAGAATCCCATGAAGCCAGGTGGTTGCTTGGCCTGGGCACCCGCTCCTTTAGTCAGCAGATGGGCCTAGGCGGACTATGGTGCAGACAGTGGGGGTGTTGTCTGGCAACTAGCATTCTTGCTTATGTGTGTGGGCTCTGCCCAGTTGGGATAGCTTTCCTCCGCCGTGCTGGCCATGTCTCTTGGGTGCATGCTCTGGGCCAAAGCACAGCATGTGCCCCCGAAGCCTAGCACCTTCGTCGAGCATAGCGTGAGCATTGGCACTGTGCCGCTCTGCCAGCCAGAGTTTGCCGTGGGACCTGAGCCAGGGAATGTGTGAAGCTGTGACCACTTCAGTTAAAACTAGGATCTACCTGGGGCCTGGGAAAGGCTCATGTCCCACTTCTGAGCCCACATTGCTCTAGTAAAGCTTGTTGGAGTTCCTAGGAACTCTTGCTTAGCATCCTATAGCTCTTTTGTCTCTTTGTCTCCCAGGCAGCTGATGGAGAACCAGATTGGAGCTGTGGAGCGTGGAGCTTTTGATGACATGAAGGAGTTGGAGCGACTGTGAGTATAGGATGAAGGCTGGGGAGTGTGCTGGGGTTGCCAGAGAGGGTGTCAGCAGGCCTGAAGTGTGTGTGTGTGGGGTCCCAGCCTCACCCTGTGTCAGCAGGCCTATAGCCTATAGTAAGGACTGAGGTAGGGGGTCCCAGCCTCACCCTGCCTGACAGTGCCTTGTGAGATGCTAATAGAGAAAAAAATAGTAACCAGCCCCCATTCCCATCCACAGTGTAGCCCTGCTGTTAATCTCAGAATATGTGATGGCAAAAATTCATCCAACTGGAATTCCTTCCGCCCATCTTTCCTGAGGGGTGGCTGCCATTCATTGATTTTGGATTCATAAAGGATGTCATTGGTGTGCCGAGCAGAAATACCAGGGAAGCTTCCTGTAACTGGAGGTTTCTCTCCCGCCCACCAGTTCCCGAATAACCACTCTGAGGCTTAATATTAATTACTAACTGTTTGGCCTAGTAGCTCAGGCTTGTTATTAACTAGCTCTTACAACTTAAAATAACCCATTTTTATTATTCTATATTTTACCACGAGGCTTATGGCTTGTTACCTCTCACATCTTGCTTCCCTTATGGCTGCTGGCATCTTCCTGATTCCACCCCCCTTTTCCCTTTATCTTTGCTTGGATTTCCTGCCTGGCTCTATTCTCCTTGGCTATTGGCCAAATCAGCTTCTTTATTAACCAATGTTAATAAGACATATTCACGGCATATAGAGGAGGGCATCACACATCAGTCCCCGAACCTGAGGCATGTTGTCTTAGCTACAGGGCCGCAGCACAGCAATGAGGAAGTAGAGACATTCTCAGGGTTTCATGGCTTGCTTCTGAGTGAGGCTTTCAATTTTGAAACCGGGTCTTGTTAAATTTTCTTTATTTTACATTGGTGATAAAGAAAAAGAAAAGAACCTGGTGGGTGATGATGGGAGCAGACACTTCACCCCTTTACTGTGGTCAACCATTTGATCCTGCAAAATGGTTTGGATGCAGATGCTAGGTGGGAGAGTTCCAAAGGTCATGTTCTTGGACCAGAAAGTTCATTTTATATTAAGGAACTGACTGGAAAACTGGCTAGAAATTCATAATTCTGGGTATTCTTTGCAAATTACCAAAAATTAAAAAGAGCCATTTGGGTGGAGGTAAGATACGTCAAGACTGAAACACCAACATCCCTGGGATGTGCTCAGAACGTGAATTAGAAAGGCAGAAACTGATGTTTGTATAACTAAAATCAGAGAGCGCATGCGTGTGAGAGAGAGACAGAGACAGAGTGTCAGGAGTGTTGAAGAGGAGGGAAACAGTTGAGACCATTAGCTCTTAATAATGCCAAGAGGAGGCAATGGGATACTTCTCTTTTGTTCTTTGTGCTTCTTTTCTTCCTCTTTTCCCTTAATTTTCTCACGACGACTTTCTATGGCAATCACAGCTAATTCTGAGTGCCTTCCGCTGCCAGGTGCTAGGTGAAGCCCTTGACCCTGTAGCACGCCATCTAACCCCGAGATAATGCTCCTGCCAGTGGCATTCCACAGATGAGAGACCGAGGTGCCCAGGGGCTAAGCCTCCTGTGCAGAAGAAGGGATTAAAACCAGATTGTTTTGCCTTCAAAGCTTAGACTCTTAATGAGTAAGACCTAATTAATCTCTCCCCTTTCATTTTTTATGCCAAAGAAAACAAAACATTAAACAAAGAGAAAAGGCATGTTTGCTTCACTGTCTTCTTGCCGCCCAGAAGATCCCCCCCCCCCCCCCCCCCCCGCGCCTTAAACTAAGCAGTCAGCCATCCAGCGCTAGGCCAGATGTTCACTCTGTGTTTGCTTTCTTTAAAGCCCTTATAGTAAAATACCTGGCTCTAAGAGCCTGACTTGGCTCTCATCCGTCCCACCCTCCTCTGGTGCTGCCTGGCTTTGGCAGGGATGAGAAGGTGGGAGGGGTCTAGACTTGACAAGGCCTGGCCCTGCTGCTGCCACCTGAGGCTTGGCAGAGCCTTCCTCTTGGTCATAACTTGTCACTGCAGACCTTGTCCCTTCTGTCCGTTTCAGCTCTGTTTCTCCGGCTGGGTCACCAGCCACTCCCCAGTGGGCAGTTACTCTGTCCCTAGGGGTGTCAGGTACGCACTGTGCACCCCTTCAGTGAGCAGCCAGTGCAATGGCCATCTGCTCTGATTTGTGGGAGACCATGGGGATTGGTTTGTGAAAGCTGGTGGAAGTGGGGGGCCAAAATAAAAACGCCCAGACTGTGAACATAGCGTTTTCAATTAAAATGGAAATGTGTGTTTATTGGCCCCCTTCCCAGCCTCACCCCCTCCATCCCCATCCTGAGAATTTCTCTATTCCTTTCAGTATGAGACAGTGACTCGGGTACAGTATGGCTTTATTCACCCAAACCACACACCCAAACTGGGTATTATTTTTTTGTTTGGGTTTCTTGAAGGTAGAATGAGTTTTCTTTTCAGCACCTTGGAAGCAATTTGGGTTGAGAATTAATCTTTTGACTGAATTCAACAGTCCTTCAATTGGCAGCTTTACTTTTTTCCCTCTAAGATCCTTCCAAAGCAGCCAATGTAATTTTCATATAGATGACTCTCTTCCCAGTGGCATTTCATTTATTTGTGAATGAATTTGATTGAATCGCATAATCCTACTTCTAAGTACCTGTAGTAGCATAAACAAATTGGAGAGCGGACATAGCTTGTTCTCCCAAGCAGCTGGGGAAAGTGTGTGCGGAAGTCGGAGTGTGAGGTCCTGGGAGTCATGAGGCCTGAGTCATGGCCAGAGCTGTCCTGTTGCATAGTGGTCACAGTCATGGAGCATGCCCAGTTGCCTGGGAAGGCAGCTATGGATGGGAGCTGCAAAAAATGTCAGCTTCAGAGGCCTACATCAGCCCAGAGATGCTTGCATGAACCGCTTCCCTATTGGCTCTCAAGAAGGCAACTCAGCAAAGTCAGCACGTATCTGATGAGGACCAAGCCATGTGGCAAGATGGCAGCATTAAACCTGTACTCCTGGGGGTCTGCAAGGAGGAGGGTATGTCCTTGAGTGAGAGCATTGTTATCACACCCGAGAGGAGAACCCACCTTTCCCTCTGTTTCTGTCCTATGAGGGGAAGGCGAGGAGCATCTGTCTTGGTGTCAGGAGTTCAGAAAGGCTGGCTAAGTGGCGGGAGCCCTCAGCTACTGTGATCCTTCTGAGGTACCCATGTGCCTCTGGCTGCAGTGGTTATTCCTTCAGCGTCCTTTGATTTTCAGTATAAATTAGTCGTTGAATTCCCTCCCTTTCCCTCCCCCTTCTGAATGTTCTTAAAGATTGAAGCCAGAAAAATGAGAAAGTCTTGGAAGAAAACAAAACTAAACTAAACCTAGCAATTACCAGGCAGGGTAAACACAAGATTAATTTATTGGACTGGGGCTAAGGGACGGGGAGAGATCCCATGTCTGCTCTTGTTGTTTTAAGGCTTACACTGGCAGTCCCTTTTCTTCTGAGCCAATGATGTGTTTCCCTCGGAGCCGGCTCTTTAAAGTCAGTTTCTTCCAACCGGTCTCCTAAAGCTGTAAATCTGATGTCTGTCCTGTGCGGGAACATGGTGGTCCCCAGTGTGGTGACAAAGGCTTTTCTCACGTATCAGATGAAAGAAGACCTCAGAGGAGGTAACCGAAGATGCATTTCTGCAGGCTGCGTGGAGCTCAGTCTCTTCCTGTGAGTCCAGAAGGTTTTTTGCTGAGCTGGCTCATGGTTAGTCAGTGAGAGAATAACGTGGGGACGTCTGTGTAACATGCCGTGAGGACGCCTTGCTGAAGATTGTGTTGCAAGAGTCACCTTTTTTTTTTAATATTTATACTATCATCTGCTATAGTTTCTCAAAAGTTAGACATCATCCTTTGCTGCATTCTAGACCCTGGTGATAAGGAATTAGCAGCTTTAGTTTGAAACAGCTACTCCTCAGTGGCAGGTCTGGATCCTTATGATGCTCTATCTTCCCATAAGGCAAATTCCAGACCCAGACTTCTGGCTCCTGCCTGTGTGTATAGCACTGGCCCCAGAACAGCAGTTCTTGACCTGTGGGTCACGACCCCTTTGGGGGTCAAATTACCCTTTCACAGGGGTGACATATCAGACATTCTACTTATTAGATAATTACATTACGATTCATAGCAGTAGCAAAATTGCAGTTAAGAAGTAGCAAGGAAATAATTTTATGGTTGGGGGTCGCCACAGCATGAGGAACTGCATTGAAGGCTTGCAGCATTAGGAAGGTTGAGAGCTACTACCTATAATATTGGAAACTATGAAAGCACTACCTGGGCATTGAAAATCAAAGCATGGCTGGGCATAGCTCAGTTCTAGCACTTTCCTGGCATTCATGAAGCTTGGGTTTACCCCTCAGCGCTGAAATAAAACCTCTGCTGTCTGACAAGAAATAAACTTCCGAATAGGGGCACGCCAGAATTTGAATATCTTTTTTACTGTAATTTGAGTTTATTTATTTTTATTTTTTAAATATATTTATTTGCTGTTTTGAGACAGGATCTCTCTGTGTAGCCCTGGCTGGGTTCAAACTCACGGAGCTCTGCCTGCTTCTGTCTCTGAAGTGCTGGGATTAGAGGCATGCACTTCCATGCTCACCGAGAGCATTCATTTTCAATAATAATAATAATAATAATGATAATAATAATAATGCTATTTTCATTAAAAAAGGAACCATAGCCAACAATAAAATAAAAACAAAAGAAAAGCCCCACCAGCTAGACAAGCAGAAATCAGCACTGCCTAGGCAACCATGGACAAAGCACTCAAGCTCTGCGATATCCTACCTCATTAGGACCTAGTGCACATTTCATAAGGTCAGGGATACAACTCACCGCTGGGATTATCTGGGGATCAGATCTTGGTGGATCGTGAGGGGGATAAACAAAGTAGGAAGGTCACGCTTGCTGTTTAGTTGAAGGCTCATCCCCCTCTGGTGCTGTATAGCAGAGTGGCCACTCACAGATGAGCTGTGTCTTAGAGAAGAAGTCTTGGGGACTCTGCTCTGGTCCTAAAGACTTGGAATGCAGGGCTTTCTGGCCTGCGTGGCCATCTCTGAAACACTCACATGACTCCCGCCTCTCCTGTTGCCTTTTCCAGACGACTGAACCGCAACCAGCTGCACGTGCTGCCTGAACTGCTGTTCCAGAACAATCAAGCTCTATCCCGACTGTGAGTTATGAGTTATGCGTGTGGGTTGCTCCCCACCCTGTGGGGAATGCGGGATGGAACCAGTGGCCTTGACCTTGGGCTAGTGTTTTCTGATGGCAGGAAAGGCTCCAAATCGAAGGCCAGACCTTTCTATGGGAAGTCTGTGTGGGGCACTTTTCCAGGCAAGAGTTTGAAAGGATCCTAGTCCAGCTGCATGTGTTCTCTGTAGCTTTGGAGCCTATCCTGGAACTCACTCTGTAGACCAGGTTGGCCTCGAACTCACAGAGATCTGCCTGCTTCTGCCTCCCGAGTGCTGGGATTAAACCACTGCCCACTTGCTGTGGACATTCTTACGACCTTGTCACTGCCTTGTGTGCCTGTCTTGGGTTGACCCTGTTTCTATTTTCAGATCTGTCTACCTTTAGACTTAAGCGCTCCGTGTGTTTATTTCTGATGCTGTAAAGCCATAGCTTTGCTGGATGTCAGTGCACTTCTTCCAAGTACAAAGGATACTGCCTGATTGTTGCTCTATTAGTCTCCATGATTTTGAGTTGTTCTACGGTCTATTCTGTTTTGTGGGATCCGGAGTTGGATGGGACTTTCTGATTCACTAAGGAATCTCCGGCGCAGGCCCCCACCCCACCAGCCTAGGCTCTATGTTTGTCTACCTCTATGACAGGGAGTTCATTATAGGACTACTATCTTGCATATCAGAAAGTTCTTAACCTTGAGCCTCCCATTTGCTCTCTAATAACATGTTTTTCTTAATTTTTTTTATTTCTGCAACTATGTCCTGTTGTTTGTTTTCTAGAGGGTTATTTTTCAAATTTTAAACTGGAAGATACTTGAATCCTCTTCATGGTGGTTATTAGCAATCTTGATAACACTGGGGTGAGGACCTCAGCATGGGGTGGGAGGCGGTCTGGGAAACGGTACATCAAGGGTCAGATGGTCCAGGGTTTCTCAGTGTGATTTTGCTGGGAGCCAGCCTTTCTTCCTGAATATTGTAAGCTACCAGCTGAGCTGGGGTGGGCACCCATGCTGGAGGGTGACCTGCCATGAATGTCTGTTGTATCTGTGATAATGCAGGTTCCCTTGCAAGGAACTCCTGCACCTGGCACATGCGACTGCAAGGAAAGGCAGTGTCTCCAGCTTTATCTCCGTAAGGTTGGAGAGGCAAACTGATATCCTCGGAGTCGCTGTGAAGCCTCCTTGACTCCTAGGCAGGCAGTATTCATGTTTCGTATTTCAATAGGAATTTTGGAGCAAAGGTCTTCCACACTTTGACAAATATTAAGTAACCAGACTTCATAACCAAACTGGCATATGGAAATCCACTCAAGGAGTGAGAAGCCGAAGAAGAGGACACCTGCCCTTGGCACTGCCCTGAACTGGCAGCCAGGAGAAGCAGAGGCCTCAAGGTCCTGTGTGTGGGGTAGGGCGATTTCAAGCTCTAAAGCCAGGACATCTGAATGCTTCCTGCTTTCCAGGCACTGGCTCCCTCGTACTTGAAAGGTAGACATTTTTTATGTAGGTCCATAGCTGGCCCCGGGTGGAGACTTTTCTCCAGCTCCTACCTTGTGCTCTTCCTCTGTTTTGGTTTTATATTGGAGACGGAACCCTGGGTTCCATCTAGAATGTGCCGAGGACACGGTCTACCACGAAGCTACACCTAGGCTTCTCCGTATTTCTGAATCTCCTTTGTAAGCAAGGCAGACAAGCCAGTAGGACTATGCAGAGAATGCCTGTGTAGCTCGTTCCACCAACATCGGCCAATGACTTGAAATCATGACAAGGCCTGTGCACCCTGTGTCCCTCCAGCGTGGGTCATCTTGACAAAAGCACCTTCTGTAGGAGGCTGCTGAGCAAAGCTTTGTGGACTGAGTCTTTGCGCTTGGTGTCTGGGCTCACCCAGCCACTGTGAGCCCCTGTGGGACAGATAAGGAGGGTTGAAAGGTTTAGCTGCTGCTACTCTTTGCTTCATCCCCATCTTGTTCTGCTGACTTGAATATCTGACTTCCAAAACCTCCCTGCTGAATTCTCCAGTTGTTCTGGCCAGAGAGCTCTCAGGCATGCTACCCTGAGGACTGGCCTGGTGAAGGTGTTTTGGGTATAGTAAGTCATGACCACTAAATTCCTAGGCTTCCCCAGGATAGGGACTAAGGCACAGCTGTCCCTCACAGCAACCGAGATGTGAGGATGTTTCTAGTTCCTTCTGGACATCCACCTTGTCTTGCTGCTCCCTGTGCCGCCATCCTGGGCTCCTTGGCAACAAAGGTATCACAGCATCAACCATTGCATTGGCCACAGTGTTGGCTCTCCCCCTACTTCTCGTAACTACATTGATCTGATCTCCGTAGGGTCTTGAGTCCTAACTCTAGAGTCTTGGAACTAGAAATCTGACGAGCCCATTTTAGGCCATGTGGTGGCTGGGGCTCATGGGATCAGTTGGAGCGGTGGTAACGCTGGAGCTGCCTCCTTGGCTGCAGGACCGTGGCATTCCTTAAGAAGGCGTGCCCAGACCAGAACCTTGTTTCTGGTCCCTCCGCCGACTTTCCCTTTGCTTTGGAGGGATCTGTTACTAAGCCCTTCCATCTGGAGAAAATGAAAGACTTTCTTGTGGATGGTTTGCTGAGCCGCGTGAAGGTGGTTTCCAGAGAAGGCATGTGCCGGGGAAGGTGTGGCCCCGGTGGCAGGTGGCACAGGCCATGTTCCAGTCGATCTTGTCCGCAGCTTCCAGAAGTTAAATCCGTCCTGTTTGTTCCATACTGGCAGTTCTCTTCCTTCCAAATGCACGATGCATGTCCCAAAGAGGGGCTTTGTCTTGGATCACAGAGCAGTTAGTTGGATATAAGGCTGGAATTAGGCACTGGGACTCTGGGGGGGTCCATTAATGAGCCCCTAAATGGGTTTAAACCAGGACTTGAAATCTCACTATTGGGGCTCTTCCCCAGGGAGATAAAACCCCAACATAAGTATGCACACTGCAGTGATATTTAAAATATTGAAGAGAACATGGAAATAACCTTAATGTCCCACAGCAGGGAAGTGGTTAGGCAAATTCCAGCTTATCTGCTTGATGGAATACTTAAGCAGTCATCAGAAATGGCCTTCATGGGAGATGTCAAATAATGCAGATGTTTGTGATATCAAAAGCCAGAGTTGTATTGATCCCTGAATTACTCTAAATAATGCATGGAAAATGACTGCAGAATTCTAGTAGGGATTGACTGCGGGTAATTTTTTCTTTTGTGTTTCCCTGATGTTCCTTAAGAAGGACGCATTGTGTTTCTAGTAGGAAACCTGCCAGTTTTGAACGGTAATGGAAAGCCCCCGCGTCTGAGTTCAGACTAATGCTGGTGGCTGGGGAGGCAGCACAGCGGTAGAATGCTTGCCCGGCACACGAGAAGGCCCTAGGTTCCAGGCCCAGTGCCATAAATCCCCACACAAACAACTACTGTCAGAGACACGGTGTGGCTTTCTTTGGACCCGTGGAGCCAGATGCTCTTTTGTGGGACCAAACTAATGTCTACCCCTGAGGGCTGCTGTGAGTTAAAGAGAGAGGAAAAGCTTTGTGCCTTGGCACCAGCCCTGTGGCGTGGGGCAGGTGTCGGGAAGCATGGGGCATCCGTGCTGGGCTTGCTCCGGAGGGGAAAACCTGCCTCCTGCCTCCTAGCCTCAGAGTGACTGATTCCCCACAAGCATTGCCTGTGGCAGTACTGGCTTCCTCTTCTCTGTGGAGACTCAGCCTGGTGTAGCTTTCTTAGCCTTAGCTCAGAACCATATCTTTGCCATGCAGAAACCTGTCCTCAGCTTACCTGTCCTCAGCTTTTGTTTCACTAAGTTAAAATATTTTTTAAAAAATAGGTTCCTCTGCAGAATTACCCAGAAAGTCTGTGCAGGGAGGCTGGTCTGCTGGCCAGCGGAAGGGCTGGAGTTTGGCTTGGAGTTTGACAATCCTGTTGGTCACATTCTTGAGCAGTGGAGGGGACGCCAGCGGAGGACAGTAGGCGATACTGCTCACTCTTAGAGCCCTCAAATTATAGGTAAAGCCTTTGTTCTCCAGCTGAGGGGCCTGGATTTCTTACTGGGTGCTCCTCTCTTCATTTTGCTATTTTTCATTGTGTGTACTTGTGTATGTATGTGTGTGCATATGAATGTGTGCTCATGTGTTGGGGTGCACATTTTGTGTGGGTACATGTGCACACGTATGCACATGGGTGTGGGGCCCAGAAGTCAATACTGAGCATCTCCTTCGATCGTTTTTTATTTTTGTATTGAGACGGGGTCCCTTGCTGCACCCGGAGCGCATCAGCTGGCTCTGGTCAGTCTAGCTAGCCAGCTTGCTCTAGAGATCTCCTGTTTCTGCCGCCCAAGGGTTCATAGGAGGGCACTACACATGCCCAGCATTTAAACGGGTGCTGAAGATCTGCACTGCGGTCCTCACGGTTGGATGGTAAGTCCTCTACTTGTTGAGCCACCCCCACCGCTCCCTAGATTCTCCTTCAGAAAAAGCCCTTGTCTTGCCATGTGACTTAGGCTCTGCAGAATTGAACCTGCAGCCTTTCAGCCTATCCATATCCTGAGGGGGCGGGGGACAAGAAAGGTTCCAGGAACCCTGGCCACAGTAGCAATGATCAAAGAGAATGAATGGAAGGTTGCTCAATGCTGGGTTATGCTGGCAGAGTTTAGCAGCACGATCTGATTTCAGTAGTGGAGTGTTCGTGTGAGGTCAGCAAGCTCCCCTTTTATAGATGAAAGGATGCAAGGTCAGAGGGTTTGTGACATGTTCCAGGGCCGAACCTGCTCTGTCTGTAGCTAAAGCTCATCTTATCACATCTGTCCATTCGCACCCGCCATTCATCCGTACCACCTACATGTATCCGCCTAGATGCCCTCTGTCCCCCAGATCCTCACTATCTTTAACTCCACCTCTTCCTTCATATGTTCTCACCCACCCATTCATCCCGGAGTTCTTTGTGGGCCTCCTGCAGGCCTGCAGGGTCGGTCAAACTTGGGTAGATAGCCCTGTGGCTCCAACTTGCGTATACCTGTCCATGTGGTGACAGTTCACCATACATGTCTCTGGGAGCTACCTGGCTCTCAGACTTCTGCAGGTAGGAGTGGAGGGCAGGCACCAGCTGTTGCATCCGAGTCTCCTGTGCCACTCTGGTGTCAGCTTACAAGGGTTTGGGACCAACTTTTCACTTGCCGCTCAATCCTCAGAGGATATAGAAATGTCGTTTTTCTGAGCTTTCACAGGTTTGTTACTAGAGGGACATGTTCGAGTTCCGATAACTTCTCCAGAGTGGCCAATCCCAGGCTTCACTTGGCAAGGTGGGGCCAAGTGCTTGTGTGCTTGCCTGTCCTAGCCTCTGTCCCCCGAGGTCTGAGAGACAAGATGTTCCTCTCTGGCTGGCTGCGTCCTTAACTCATCCACAAATTGCTTTGGACACTCAGGTCTTCTGGGCTTTCATTCAGCCTTGAAGTCCTATGCATCCGGACCAGACTGACTTCTTGGTCTCTGTAGGTTTCGGTAGGCTTGGGAGGGGGCAGGCAGTTATTGAGGCAGCCCAGGGCATCTACTTCCCATGTGTGTATATATCCCTGTCATAAGGACCACGATAACTCATTAACAAGGCTCTGGTGGTAGGAGCCAGGCTGTGAGCCTGCGCAGCCCTGTGGAAGAATGCCTGACCCTTGTGACCCCATCTCAAGCTGGGTTTAATTAAACTGTCAGCACTGGTCAGAAGAACAAAGCATCCCTTCCCGCCAGGGCCCAGCCCCCATCAGAGGCAGGAGGCTACGCCACTGAAACAAATAGCTGTACAGAATGGATCTGTCTCGCCTCTGAGGGAAATTACCCGAAGCAGAAGGTGACCTCGCTATTACCACACGTCCAGGCCAGGAGGCAGAACTGCTGAGCTTGGCCAGCTTCTGGAAAGATGCGGAGGGCTGTGTGGGAAGCAGGACTCCCAGGTGGCACCCAGCTCCTATGGAGCCTCCCCTCCTGTCTGTGCTGCCCACAAGGGTCCTTGCTCGTTGTCCACCACTCCTTAGCATCCCTCAGAAATTTCTTGAGTTTGTCCAGAGAGAAGAAGCCTGTGAGGGGCTCAGGGTGTTAATGATAGCAATGGCTTTGCTTAGATGCTTAGAGGAAAAGCTAGTCCAAGCAGGGTCATCTCTAGAGGACGTTTCTGCTTCTAGCACATTCTCACGTGTCATGAAGCTCTGGGGAGTGCCGGAAAGATAGCTCAGCAGGCCCAAACGCTTGTCTGTACACACTGGACAATGAACCCGACCTGCAACCCAGGGCAGGAGAGAACTGATTCCTCAAAGTGTCTTCCAGCCTCTGCACACGTCATAAGCATGTGCTCATCCCCACCCCACAGGCACAATGATGAAACAGAATTAAAACACTAAACCAAAAAGGCGGCTCCAAGCCAGGAGTAGTGGCACATGCCTTTAGTCCCCACACTCGGGAGGCAGGTGGATCTCTGTGAGTTCAAGGCCAGCCTGGTCTATAGAGCAAGTCCAAGGAAAGTCAGAGCTACATTGTAAGATCCTGTCTCTAACAACAAAGAAATAAAAAAACAAAAGACCCACCACCAACAAAAAACCTAAACCAATTCCAGGGAGATATGGGTGGTCCCATCTCCCTAACTTGCTTGCCTGTTTGCAGATTTATTTTTTCTGGGGAGTCCCCTTTAATACCTTCTGGGCTTAGTGTTAAGTGACTGACCCAGGTCTCAAACAAGAAGCATGAGAATCCAGGTTTGAACACCTGATTCCCAATCCATGCACTTTACTGCTCAACTAGAGTGACGTGTGTGTGTGTGTGTGTGTGTGTGTGTGTTTGTAAAAATGTAGGCTTTCAGAGTCATCACAGGTTCTGAGATTGCTAAATAGGGGACCTTCTGCCCTAACCGACTCTACCTAGATACAATCTCCCCAAACCTCTGTCGCTCCATCTCCCTGACTGGACTTCTGTTCTGCTTTCTGTTTTTAAGGCTTTGTCTGTCCTATGTCACTTAAATGGACACAGCAGTACTTGCAACTGAATGGCTTATTTCCCTTAGCACAGATTCTTTCTGCGGTCTCTTCGTATTGCTCTTTTTACCGACTAGGTAATATGCCACAGCTTGGATATCCCACCTTCTCTGTATCTGTCCAGCTGCAGATGGTCCTGGGTCACATTGCCCATCTGTGCTCTGTCAGCCGTCGCTAGAACCTCAGTTAGAGCCCTTCATAATCCTGGGCCCTCCTTTCCTCGCCTGTTGAACAGAATCTCACACAGAATTTGCCTTGCTTTCTCTGACACAAATGGGTTCTTCGGGCTGACTAGCCTCTCACCATGTTCCTGCTGGTCGACTATTGAAAGTCTGTGGGAGGAGAGGCTCACCTTTCCTGCCCTTCCTCACTAATCCGGGATGTCACACTGTGAGTCTGGGTAGGGCCCTGGCTCCTATTTAGTGGGCTTGGTTTCACTTGGTTCCACTTGGGTTCAGTCTTGGCCTGTGGCCCACGGACACAGTGCTGGTTGTTCAGGCTAAGACTATCTATTTGCGGCACATTAAGCGGTAAGTGGTGTGTTGAAAGAGTTGTCTGGGCACCCTACGATGAGGGCAGTCACAGACACAGACAAGACCCCTGCTTTCAGGAGCTGGGAAGTAGATCTGGAAGTGCCTGAGGAGTGGCTGAGGAGGGCGTGCCTTGTAGCTGGAGCAGGTGGGCAGGGGTTCCGATGAAGATGGGTTTGGGAGCGAGCGAGCGAGAGAGAGAGAGAGAGAGAGAGAGAGAGAGAGAGAGAGAGAGAGAGACTGTCTGTCACAGGGTTAGGATTTGTAGCCTGAACCACCCTGACTCCAATTTTGATGGTGACGGGCCTGGAACCTGGTATCTCCATCAAGTCCTTTTTTTTAACAAAATACTGTAGCCTGGGTGATTCTATTTCCTGCTTGGGCATCCTAGGACACATCAAGGCATCCCAAGGGACTCAAAGCACAGCTGATGGGGTTCCTAGGACACTCTGAGCCTGTGCTGCAATTCAGTGTGCTGCTGCAGTGTGCTGCCTTTGGCTTGCTGGGTCTTGCAGTGTGGGCAGCCTCTGTAGTCTGTGAGTAAGAAGCCTTGCCTGGCAGCTGATTAATATGGGAATATACATTATTGATGCAGATATTTTAACAGTCCATTTTTTTAAACTGTTGGGTTTGGGTGTGGGGTGAGGAAAGTTAAAAATAATAGATACCTTTCTGGCCAGGAACCGACGTTTGTTGTGCTGGTTGTTCCTGCCCCAACCCTTGCATCCAATGTCCTGTGTCGTGGTGCCCCCCACCCCCGGATGCCCATCCACCTCAAGCCTGTGGAGCTCCATCCTCAGCATTAATGAGGACTGCAGAGCCCAGTCATTGTCCCCGGGAGCTCAGAGCGTCCTCGTTCTTACACGTGGACTTGGAGGTAATGGAAACCAGTCCAGTCACTCTCTCAAGTCTCTGCCAAGGTTCTGGTTCTTTTCCATCATCTTTGCAAGACCATGAAAGACTGGGATAGCTGGTGCCAGCCCTCAGGTAGACCCAGCGCACAAGAGTGGGCTTTGCTGCTCTGATTGGGTGTAGCGCCAGGGCTTGCTGAAAGACATTGCTAGGCTAGAGCCACCTGAGCCTGTGAGGGGACAGCAACCTGCAGAGATGGCACGGCAAGAGAACTCTCGCACTTTGATATGAGCTGTGAGTGTCCTTTATTAAAAAATATATATCGATATGTGTGTGTGTGAGAGATATGTGTTTGTGCGCATGTGTGTGTGCGCGCACGCGTGTGTGCGTGTGCGTGTGTGACGTGTGTGCCCATGCTGCAGTATGCATGTGGTGTTCAGGGACACCTAAGGAATCAGTTTTCTCCTTCTGGATGATTTGGGAATTAAACTTAGGTTCTGAGATCTACGCAGCGCAGCTAGTGCTTTTACCGCTTTTACCATGCAGCGTCTCGCTCACCCTAGGTTTTCCTTTTGAAACAGGGTCTCGCTGAGTAGCTGAGGCCAGCCTCAGACTCTTGATCCTTCTGAGCTGGCTTTTCTAGCACTGGGATCGTAGGTGGGTGACGCTATGTCTAGAGTTTTTCCTTCACATTCTAATGAGACAATTTGTAACTTGTTGGTATTCATGGCTCTTCTGAGCTGATGATGGCCGTGAGCCAGTTTTCCCATGATGCCTTGTCACAGTTTAATGGACCTGGAGCCATGGTTTTCTTCAAGGACGTCAACTCAGTGTGTTTCCCTTCCCTGGTTAAGATCTGCCTGTGCTTTTAAAATGTTTTCATTAGCATACATCAATTATACATAATGATGGGTTTCATTATGACATTCCATACATATACATAATGTATTTTGGTCATCTTCACCCCTCATTACCATTATCCTCTTTGCCCACACCTACTCCTGCTGGACCCGTACTCTGCTCAGCCAGGCCCCTCTTCTCTTTTTATGTTTTTATAAAAATATGTTCTTGAATTCAGTTTTCAAATATTTGAATGCAGATTTCCACATCTATGTTCGTTAGATTGAGGACTGTATTGTTATTTTATTTTTGTTATGTCTATCTAGTTTATCAAGGTAATAACCAGTCTCGTAAACTGAGTTTGGAAGCGTTTCTGCTGTGTCTAGTTTATGGAATAATTGGAAAAGGATTGGTGCTAGTTTTTTTTTTAATTTTAAGGCTTGATAAAATTCTGCATGAAGCTTTCTGTGCCTAAATTTAAGTTTTTTAAAATTTATTTTGCTTACAAAATTGTGCTGTGTGTGATATGTGTGTTCATACTTGTGAGTGAAGGTATGCACACACAAATAATAAACATGTTTTTATTAGTCTGTGTGGAGGTGAGGCGACAACTGAGGGCATCAGTCCTTGCCTTCCACCTTGTTTGAGAATTCCGGCATCTGTGAGGCTTCATTTCCCATCACCCTGGAGGGACCCTGGGGTTGCAGGCATGAGCTACTGTGGCCTTTGCCTGTATTTTCTGGGGTCTGAACTTGGGGCTCATGCTTGGGGAACAGTGATTTATTTACTGAACCATCTCCTCAGCCCCATGGACTTTTTCAGCTGGAAGATTTTTAAATTATGGTTTCAGTTTCACATCATTGTCTGTTATGGATTTGTTTAGATTTTTAAAACACTCATCTTGGTTTGACTTCTATAGACTGGGAAAGTCTCCTTTTGTATTTTCCAAGTTACTGGGATATAATCTTAAGGGATGCCCTTATGATTTTCTGGATTGTTTTGGTATCTGTTGTAATATATCTATATTCGTCTCTAATTTTATTCATGTTGGTGTTCTGTTCTCTCTTTTGGTCAATTTACATAGCTTGATTCTTTGTATTGTTATTATTTTTTGGTTTTGTTTCAACAATTTCTGTTCTGATTTTAATTATTTATGTCTTTTGTTGCTGTCTTTAGCTTGTTCTAATTTTTCCAAAGCCATAAGGTCACTATTAAGTTGTTTTCAATTTTTCTGATTTAATACATTTAAACAGTTTATTTTTGTTTTGTGTGTGCTTATGTGCATGTGTATGTGTGTGTATGTTAGTGCATGAATGCCATTGCATGTGTGTGGAGGTCAAAGGACCAACTTTGGGCACTTGTTTCAGGCAGCAAGCACCTTTGCCCACTGAATCATCTTTCTGACTCTAATCTTTTAATGTCGGCACTGATAGGTATGAACTTCCCTCAAAGGGCTGCTTTCACTGTATCCTATAAGTTTTGTTATGTTGTGTCTTTATTTTCTTTTAATTCTGGAATCTCTTCATTCAGTGGTGTGTTGTTTGACCCCCATGAGTTTGTGGGTCTTTTTTTTTTTCTAGTTTCACTTGCTGTAGATTTCGTGGTCAGTGGAATGCAAGATGTGACTTCAACTTTCCTGTGTTTTTGAGACTTGTTTTGTATCCCAATGCATGATTTATTTTAGAGAAAGCTCCTGGCTGCCGAGAAGAATGTGTATTCTCCAGTGTTGGGCTGGGATGCTCTGTGGATGTCTGTTAAGTCCATTTGACCTAGGATGTGATTAGTGCACTGTTTCTCTGGTTCTGCTGCTGCTGTTGTTGAGGTATCTTGTCTGTTAGTGAGCATGAGTGTTGAAGTCTCCCACAATTATCACATTAGGGCTGATCTGTGGCTTTCATCTTGTAGTGTTTGTTTTATGAAATAGGGTTCCCCTGTGTTTGGTGCCTCTGTTTGGAACTGTAATGTCCTCTTGATGGATCATTCCCTTCATCAGCATGAAATGACTTCCTTTATCTCTCCCAAGTCCTTCCTTGAAGTCTGTTTTGTCAGACATTAAAGGAACTGATGCAAACACACCCAGAGGACGGTGTCAGGCACCTGGATCTGGGTTCTGTTGTGAGCGTTTGTGTTCTTTCTGCAGGAGGATGGCAAACACCGGGAGCCATCTGGAAAGCATTTTATGTGGGGTATAGTCACAGGCCTAGGGCTGTTTGGTGTGATGAAAAGAAAATACAGATGAACCTGTGAGCGATTTTTCAAAGCCAAGTGAAGAGTTGTTTCCAGGATGAGGGAGCCGATTTGTTCCGGAAGCTGAGCACAGTGGGCAGGGGGTTTGGGGAAGCGGTTTGTGTTCTGTTCCTAAAGCCTGAGGGCCCTGGCTGACGTGGGGTGTTGAGCTGTCTACTCGTCCCTCTTCCCTGGAGGAAATCAAGCAGCAGCTTTGTCCCGTTTTTGCCAGGACGTGTGCAGAAGAGCTGGCCCGGGTATGATAGCTTTGGGGTGTTCACGGTCACAGTCGTTTAGCAAGGGGAGCATCTGAGAGCAGAGTGTGGCTTCTCTCTGATCATGCTGTGAAACTGGCAGGTGTTTGGAGCATGAAATTCCCCTGACCCAAGCCTCCGAGTTAGAAGCCACCCTCCAGCAAAGTGGCTCTGACAAACTGTTGAACAAAGTGTTTGCCAGGCCCTGAATTGTGTCTCATGTTTGAGAGTCAAATTTGACACAACAAAATCAACAAATCAATTTGGGAATAACCTCCGACAGAAGGTATGGCTCTGCCACAGTGCTACTCAGGGGGTGTGTCTGGCCCAGATGTGCTGGCTGAAGGTTTGGTTGCCGGCCCCTCCCACTTGTCCCCCTGCCCATTGACTCATTCCCCTTTTGAAGTTGATGCCCTTGTTTTAGGAGCCTGGTTTCTGCACTCCAGGTTCTTCCAACAAAGGCGCTTCTGTGGGCAGACCTCAGCGGCCAAGCAGGAAAGGGTTAGGAAAGAAAGCTATTGACAGAATACCAATAAGGAAGGAAGTGTGTTCCTGCAGAACCAGGGGCTCCAGGCAAATCTGGGTCCCACTTGAGCCATCCAAACAGAGCAGGGAGTCCCTTCATGGGGTTGCTTCACCAAAGGCTCCCTGGCCTGCAGCAGGAGGGAGGATGGGAGAGAAGGAGGAAATACCTCACAATGAGAAGTTTAAGTTGCATCTCTTGTTGGGGAGCGGCTGGCCGGGCACCACAGGGCCAACAAAGAGACAGTGTGGGCTGGCGACAGTCAGGGGGGACACATGGCAACTAATGGGGTAGTAATGGGCGGGGAGGTAACCTGGGAAAAGCGGGTACAAGGAAAACGGGTGCATAAATTTTGGTGGTGTGACATCCTCCTTGGCAAGGAGACAGGCACCGCTGTCGCCCTCCCCAAGGCCAAAGCCGGAGATGTCACGGCTCCGGAGATGTGGCCAGGATGAGTGATGGCTGGAAGGGGAGAAGTCAGGCTGCTCTGCCGCGCCCAGGGAATGAGCGAGCGCAAGCAGAAGCTCAGGATAAGTGCCAGGCCTGGAGGTAAAGGTGCAGGGTAGAGCCTCACCTCTGAGAGGCTGTGCTAGTCTGGGGAGTCCTTGCGTACCCACTGGACTGGCACTATGCCCCCAGAATAGGAGCTCGAAGATGGGGAGGCCCAGGAACTCTGCACGCCGTTTCAACAAAGACCCTTTGAACATGTCACCTCCCAAAGGGGACAGTATTTATTGCCTGGGGGCTTTTGGAGGAAGCCATTTCACAGTTTGTATTTGGACTTTTATGGCTTCCGTGGGGTTCCCCAGACAACCCGGGGCGTCCTGGAGTCCAGAACAGGGGGTGTGCTTGTCAGTGAAGGTTTTGGTTCTGTCTGTTACACACCAGCTGTTTTTGATCCAGTTAATAATACTTTTTTTTTTAAAGCCACTTTTTACTTATTTGTCTTTGTGTGTGTGGTTGGCTCTGTTCTTCAGAACTCTTAGAAATGTTTAGGAAAAACAGACAGATCCACCCCCACAACTGGTGGAAACACTGTGGGTCCCTCCCCCAAGGCTCTGGGCCATGGTGTGAATCCTTAATGCGACCCCCAGTTGGTGTTTGCAAAGTAGCAAAGTAGCAGCTGGCCTTAGACCCCTGAGGACTTCCAGTTTCCCAGGGCGAGCATCCCTCAGAAAGGCCATGGGAATTCTCTGCTTCATCTTCGCTGGAAGGCTGTGGCGACAGGAATTCTGGAGATGACCTCCAGATTGCTGCTGCCTGAGAGACGATCTACCCCGGTTGGAGGACCGAGGCCGGGCCTCTGCCTCTGGATGGATGGTGGATTCCCTCACCCGGCAGATGTATTCGCAGCCTTCCGTGTGCAGTCTTTTGTTGGGCACGGGTATGAGGATAGATTATGTATGGGTTTAGGCAGAGTTAGTGGTAGAGTCACACCCAGTACTCCTTTCTCTGGGGGTGGTGTAACCTGCGAGGATTTGACGGCTGGTTTGTAATACCCATGAAGCTGTGGAGTATGGAAGGAAATGGGCAGTCGTGAACACCCCATTTCACAGGGACAGGTGCACGCACACTGGCCACACAGCTATGCCAACGTACACCCCTGCCATTCATCTTCTCTCGTCTCAGACATATTGAATTTTGGTTTCAGCACCTGGATGTCTTACTCCTTGAGAGGCGACTAGAAAACACAGGCCAATTTCCTACAAGTCGGACCTTCGTTTACAGGAAGCCGAGGGCCAGGGTTCTTACGGTAACCGGTGTCAGCAGGAGCTGGGGCTCATTTATCGATGGGTTTTAATAGCGTCTTTCACAGCCAGCAGCCTCAGCGTGAAGCCAGCCTCTGTGGTTCCCTTTGGGACGGCTGTGGAAGACTGGTCATTTGAACACTGACCGCAGACCTTAGTGACTGTCCCCTGGGCTCCCACCAATGTGTCCTTCGCAGGTCAGCACCAACTATTGACAGCAGAAGCAAACGTGAGGTCTCCAGCGCATTTCTGAAGGGACGAGGGCTCCTGTCGTGCTGAAATCACCTTAATTAGGGAACAAACCCAATATGGCATCTGAGACTCTGGGCCCCAGAATCAAGCTGCTCCTCTACTTACTGGCCTTACCCGGGAGCAAAATCCCAAACTCAGTCTTCTTTGTTTTTAAAAATCTTTGTGTGTGTGGAAGTGGTGGTGGTGGAGCTATGATGCGTGTGAGTACGTGTATGATATGTGTGTGTGCGTGCAGGGATGTGAGCCATGGCTCAAGAATGGAAGCCAGAGGACCATTTCCAACCTTGGTCCTTGCCTTCCTCCTTTGTTTTTTCCTGTTTTTAAAATTTTTGCAAGGATGAAGGTGTTTTCATGACAGCATTTCCATGTATATGTCTGTGTTTGTGTGTACATATGTGTGTGCAAATATGTGTGTATATACTTGCACACACACACACGTACCCAATCTTTTTTCTTCTTTTTTCCCTTTCTATATCCTTAATATTACTTCCCTCTTTCCTTTCACACTTTTAATTTTTCACAGTGTTTGACATGGTGTCTCTTCTTCCCCTCTCAGCACATCAGGCTAGCTGGCCCTTGTGCCTCCAGGATTCTCCCATGTGTCTCCCATCTCACTGTAGAGTGCTAGGATTACAGGCTATGCTAGCACAACCAGCTTTTACACGGGTTATGGAAACCCAAACTTAGGTCCTGATGCTTGCAAACCAGTCACTTTATTCACTGAGCCATCTCCCCAGACAGAGACCCAAATTTCCCATCTGGATAAAGGGTATGATAAGCCTAGAATTTGAGTATAGGTTACCTAAGGTGATGATGGCAGCAGGACCATTTGAGAAATACTAAGCTTGTATTTCTCTTGATGTTTAGTTCAAGTCCTTTCACACACACACACACACACACACACACACACACACATGGACACACACATACATATATGGAAGGACATATATACACATACATGCACACACGCATACATTAAAAAAAAAAGGCAGAATCAAGGCCCTTAAGCATGGCTGAGTCTGTGGGAATGCAGTCTGGTTGTCAAATGTGATGATTCTTTTCAACAAGAGAAAATTGAGCCACAAAAATGTCCCTCTCCAAAGTGCTCCAGTTGGATCTTCTGTTTCTGACTGGAGATCCCAGAAAGACTGAATTTTCTTCAGTGTCAGGAAGGGGAAAGCATTGTGTTATCATTATCATCATCACCATCATCATCATCATCATCATCATCATCATCATCATCACCATCACCATCATCATCACCATCATCACCACCACCATCATCACCACCATCATCATCATCACCATCATCATCATCATCATCTCCATCATCATCATCATCATCATCATCATCATCATCATCATCATATCACCACCATCATCATCACCACCATCATCATCATCACCATCACCATCATCACCATCTTCTTCTTCATCACCATTCTTTGGAGACATAGTGTCCTGCAGCCCAGGCTGGCTTCGAACAGGATCACCTGGACTTCGGGTCTTCCTGCTGTCTCCTCTACGGTGCTGGTGTGTGTGCTACCACCGTTGGTTTTACCCACTGCTGAGGATGGAATCCAAAGCTTTGTGCATGTGAGGCAGGCATTCCACCAACAGAGCTACACCCCCGGTCCTGGAAAACATTATTTTTAGAGAAATTAAAATTAAAAAACAAGTGCTTTTTGTGCCGGCAAGAGGGCTGGACTTAAATCAGCAAAAACAGTTCTGTTTTTTTTTTTTCTTTCCTCCATTTGACCTCACTGCAGAGTTGAAGTTGGGTTGAAGTCCAAGTGGGAGGATGCTGGCCTGTCTGACTCGTCTACTCCACAGTGTCCATCTTTGTTGAGGGGGAGGACTTGGCAGTTGTCGGCTTTGACACTAATACGGAAGATGTATGCCAGCTCAATCTGTTCCTGCGGTTCCCTTTCTTACCATCATCTTCCACCCAGAAGGGACAGAGATTGAGGAGTGTCCCCTGTGCCCTAGCCCATGCCACACAGTCTTTCTTATCGTGTGTTTGGGATATGGTGGTGTAGTTTATACACCAAAAATGTGTCTTTAAATTTAGTGAACTGTGAAGTTAGGGACTCATCAGATGGAATGATTTCTCTGATTTTGCAGCCTTGAATGGGGGATTAAATCACACTGTGCTCTTTCAAAAGCCCAGAGGGGGTTGTTTGTTTTTATTTTTATTTAAAGTGTTTACACACACACACACACACACACACACACACACACACACACACGAAGAGAGCCTAAAGCTGTTTTTTCAGTTTTACCTTGTTTTGGATGAAGACATTGCTTCCTTGTAGGCATTAGCCACCTCTTGTTCTTATACTCTTGTTCTGTCCCCTCTTCTGTGATTCCTGAGCCTTGGCTGGAGGCGGTTTGATACAGATGTTCCATTTAGGGCCGGGCATTTCCAAGTTTCTTCTCTGCACTTTTACCAGTTTTGGGTCTCTGTGTTTATCATCATCTACTGCAGACAGAAGCTTCTCTGATGAGCATGAGAGACACATTTATCTGTAGTTTTAATGGCAAGTCGTCAGGAGTTGGTTTACTACCACGTTCATTATGAAGAATCATAGCAGAAGGTTCTGCCCTGGCCCTCATGACCTGTCTAAACATAGTTCTTTGCCTGACAATGGTGCCAGGTATGGATTTCATAGAGCAAGACTTCAATCCAATCAGAGAGATCTTTAAGGTAAGGACAAAGCATTATCATATTGAGCTTTATATGGGGGCTCACACTTGTAATTTCAGTACTCATGTGACCAAGAGAAGGATTATAAGAAGTTCAAGAAGAGCCTGGGCTATATAGTGAGTCCCAGGCTAGTCCACTACAGGATCAACTCACCATTACTTCAAGACTTTCTGGAATTCAGGAGTTGTGCCGTGGTACTCCTGGAGCCTGCCCAACTGCTCTATCTTCTAGGTATAAGAAAGCTTCTAGAACATTCTGCTTCTGCCTGAGGCAAATGCTCCACGCACCCCAGGACTGGGCTCAGTGATTGCTTGGGAGGCAGGAGGTGGATGGTTTAGTGCACTTCTGTGGGGACATAGGCTGCCAGCTGCAGCCCCCTTGCTCTCTCTGTTTAGGGTACAGGTTTGGGGCCTTTAGCGCTCACTCTGCCCATTGGGCATTCTCCCTGCAGGTTCAGTTTCTGAGGCTGCAGATCACTTCCCTCAACCTCGATAGGTTCCACGGTATTCGACTTCCTCAGGATGCTCTGGCCTGTGAGAGGTGGCTGTTGTGTTCAAGCCTCATGGCTGCTTTGTTTAAGCATACAACTTTGGATCAGGTCATAAGCCTCCAAAACTATTC
The DNA here is from genome assembly GCF_014885135.2 of Alexandromys fortis. Lineage (NCBI taxonomy): Eukaryota > Metazoa > Chordata > Mammalia > Rodentia > Cricetidae > Alexandromys > Alexandromys fortis. Next base: position 18,033,590 of record NW_026067893.1, read on the forward strand.
CCTTGAGTGTAAAATGAGGGGAGTGCAACAGGAAGGAGAGGACCAGCAGAGCCGCACGCACGTGGATGGCTGACCTTTCCTGAAGCAGATGAAGACAGACCAAGGGCAGAGTCGGGGCAGGTGAGCTGGGCAGCAGTGGTACTGGCTCTTCCTGAAGTCCAAGCCTTCCACCCCAGGGCAGAGTGCCTCAGCCTTAGCTCTCTCTCTGCCCCTCCTTCCTCTTTCCCTCTCTCCCTCCCCACCCCCAGGTCTGACTTGTCCTCCTCTTCCTCTACCTTCTCCTCCTCTCCCCTGTGTTTCTCAGTGCTGGGGATCAAATTCAATGTCTTGCGTGTGCTAAACAAGGGCTCCGCCCACCCCTACATCCCCAGCCCTTGCCCTTCATTCGTTTTGGTGCTGTGTCTGCATGTCCAACATTGGAAAGTCAGATTGCTGACAGTTGAGTTTTGTCCCCTGATTTGCAACACTCAGGGTTTGTCAGCATGGCCAGCACCTTGGGCAGCCTGGCTTTGCCACACCCTTGGCATTCTGGCATCTTCTGACTGGGGTCTTTGTGTATGATTTTGAGTTTGTCTTGTTCCTCTGGTCTAGGTACCATCATCTCTCTCAGCCTCTGCTCCCGGTACCCTCCTCAGCAGGGTTCTATGACCTTGACCTTGTGAGACTTAGGTGACCCAGCATCTCATCTTCAGAACACCAGCAACACCCCTCTTTCCTTTCTCCCTGGTTGGTGACGGAGAGGAACACAGAGTTCCAGCCTAAAGAAAACAAATATTGTTCAAAAATTCACTGAATGAGTGTTATAGAAATTACCTTATGAATTTTAACCAGAATGGATTTTTTAGAGATGAGTAGGACTTGGGTAAATTTATAAAAGCAGAAGGCAGGAGGTATGGGTGAGGATCACTGGTAGAGTAAGGTGCTGAGTGTGTTCGAGGTGCCTGAAGCCAGACCCCAGCACCAAACAACCACACAGAATTCTGCATGCAGGTGGAGTCAATCCACCAAGGACTCCACATTCCTCGCCTTTGTGGTGTGTTCGTGTTCCACCACCTCCACTGAGCCCTGTGTAGGGATCCTTTATGGCGACCTGGGAGATGGGACTCACCCCCATGAAGTTCAGCCTTCATGGCCTCCATAGGGTGAAGACGTATGATGAGGGGCACAGCCAGTCTGGGCGCCGCCTGCTTTGCCAAAGGATGAGGGTTGCTCCACTGTAGAGTCGTGCTCTGTGCATTGAGGTCTGGCGTGCACACGGCTTCTGTCAATCTCCCCAGCATGTTCGGAGAGGGCTGTTATCCCCATTTCTAGGTGGGGAAGTGGAGACTTTCAGAATGGTGGCTTGTCTCGCGCACACAGTGAGAGGACTGGCGATAAGGGAGTGTCCTCTCCTTTACTCCAGGAACTGTCAACAAACTGAGAAACCTGCCCTGAAAAATCAAAGATAATGAGGATGCCATTGCTGTGGCCCAAGGTGACCACAGATGCCACTGCAAGAGTGGATACCTTGAATCAGCTCTAGGGGAGCAAGCACTGACTTGAGCCATGGTGGAGGAATGCCTGCTAGGGGCAGGAGGAACTGTGAGTCAGCCCAAGGGTGGGGGCTTCCTTCAGTAAAGAGGTACCTGGTGTATCCTCAGGTGCAGAGTCCTGCAACTCAGGGCTAGGATGAAGCAATGATGAGGAGGTGGCTGGGCTCCTGTGCCTAGCTGGCTTGCATGCTACCCTAGACCCTGTCTGCATGGTGGAAAGCCCCCCATCCTACCCAGGGCACAGAGAAAAGGCTGCCCTTTCCCAAACTCTGTGTGCTTTTCCCAGGGGCCATTGTTCCTGGTTGCCAGGAAACCAGGGCCTTCAGGTGTCACCCTGGAGACAGGGGCCTGGGTATTTGGGTTTGGGTCAGGCACAATAATGCCTGTAGAATGAGATGGCATCCCCAGGACCTCCTCAGCCATTTGTCACACAATTGTGGTTCCAATGACTGTGTGGACCCAGGGAATGGAGGGGGGCTGGTGGGCCGAGGGGCACGAGATAGGGCTGGCTAATGGTCCTCCCCCTGGAGTAGAGCAAACATACCTCTTAGGAAACAGGAAGTGAGGCCGCCCCAGTGTCTGGGCATCAGATGCCTGGATCTGACCAAGATTTCAGAATGGCCAACTTGAGATTAGGGCCGCAGGTTTTCAGTCCAAGGCAATGAGGTTCCAGGAAGAATTCAGCCACTCCCTGAGAGTCTTCACAGCTGGAAAGGCCGTCCAAGGGCATAGTCAGAATCAAAAACCATTAATTTGACTATAACCAGGATGATGGCAAATCAGAGTCACCAGGGGACTGAGCAATGAGGAAGGGGTTCAGGAAACCCGGGCTGGTGCTATGGCCCAGAACACATCCGGAGCCTTCCTTCTCGGCTTCCAGCGCAGTGCCGTACATGTAAGACTGTGAGCTTGTAGGCCCATGTCATCTGTTTGTAAGATAGCCCCCCCTCACTTTGTTTTAGAGTTTGTAGATCATGATAACATATGCATAACATAAAGTAAAATTCACCAACTTAGCCATTTAAAATACCCGGTGCTGCGGTGTTGCGTGTCTTCACATTGCTACGCCACCGATCTCCAGGATTTTTTCACTTCATAAAACTGGAACTTCACACCCACCAAGCGGCAACTCCCCTCCCTCCCTCCCTCCATCCGTGGCAACAGCTGTCTGTAAGCTGACTACTTTGGGATCACAGATGAATGGAATCAAGTAGTGTCCCTCCCTCCATCCATCCTCCCTCCCACCCCTCCCTCCCTTCCTCCTTCTATCCATCCTTCCTTCCCTCCTTTTCTCCCTCCTTCCATGCATCCCTTCTCCCCTCCCTCCTTCCCTCTCTCTCTCCCTCCCTCCCTTCTTCCATCTATCCCTCCCTCCCTCCATCCCTCCTTCCCTTCTTCTCTCCCTCCTTCCCTCTGTTCCTTCTTCTTTCCCTCCCTCCAACCCTCCCTCCATTCGTCCTTCCCTCTCCCCTCCTTTTCCTCTGCCCAGAAGATAGGTGGAGTGCTATGGATGGAACCCAGAACCTTGCACATTAAACTATCCCACTAAGTTATATCCTCATCCTCTAAGCCTGTGTTGTGTGTGGTTTTTTTTTTTTTTTTGGTGACTATCTTATTTAGTTTTGCATAACTACCTCCCTTCTGATCCACTGTAACATGTATCAGAGCTTTGTTCCTTTTCAAGTGCTGAGCAATGTCCCTTAATTGGGCAGTGTGCTCTGTGTACCAGTTGATGTGTGTTGGGTTGAGGGTGCTTCATTTCCAGAATTACTATGACTTACTTTTTGATACCAGACATGAGCTGTGTGGCTCTTTACTCCTCATCTGAACACTTGAGGGGCTTGGGCTGGAGGTGGACTGCGAGGGGCTCGCTTTGTGCCTACCAAAGATGTTCTTTTCTGCCGCTTCCTTCTGCAAGGCAGCTGGCTGTTCTCTGGAGATCTTAATTTAGGCCGGGAAGGGGGTGGGTGAGGAACTGAGCATGCTGGTCCAGCTGGCGCTGAAGGTTTGGGCAGTGTGAAGGCTCAGCATCTTAGAGGTCCAGGCATCCCAGTGTGCTCAGGCAGATGGTGCTGGCAGACTTAGTGGCGAGCTGCACCCAGGAGGTGGGATGCACCAAATGAGGGTTGGTGGCTTTGGAAGTGCAATGGGGGGCGTTGGCATTTTAGAGTCTGTCTGGTCATAGTTTAGGCTTTAGGGATAAAGCAAGGAGCAGGAAGGAATGGGGGGAATGGCTGCCTGCCAGGTTTGTAAGCTACAGAGTCTACATGGAGCTTGACTAGACAGGAGACACAGGCCTTAGCTGGGAGATGACGGCAGTGTACCTGTCATGTGAGGACAGCTCTGGAGATAGCCTGAAGCTCAGGAAACCTTCAGGACTCCCAGCGGCGGGAGTGGGCTGGTGTCTGGGGAAGCAGTGTCTTCTACAAGTGAAATGCTTTTACCACAGGGGTAAGGGAAGGATGGCAGGAACTAAGCTGCTAGGGACCCTCAAGCCAGTTATGCACAGAAACTGGGGTTACCTGCATTTATAGGGTTTAGGGTCTGGGTGCAGAGGCCGACAGAGAAACACCACAGTGGCTAGTGCTGGGAACCTGACCTTTGAAAGAAACTTGAGGTTGACAGTGTAAAGCCAGAGGAAACAGCCTGCAGCCAAGGAACTTACCGAAGCCAAGCTCTGGAGTGTCACTGGGACATGGACAGAGACATGGTTCAGTACAGCTCCATATACTCTGTGTATGGGGCAGTTAAAGGTGTGTGCAGGAGGCCATTCTGGTTCCTGGTCTCAGTTCTGCCTCTTGCAAGATGTGCAATCTTGAGCACATTTCCTACCCTCTCTTTGCCTCAGTGTCCTGACCCAGAATACAAGGATACTAATGGTTCTCTGCTTTGGACACTGCCCTTACGGCTGTTGGTAAGACGCAGCCTGAAGTCTGAGGCCTTGGGTGTGATGGCAAATTGGCCAGGATGTTTTAGATGGAACAGAAGAGACCTACATGAAGCTCTGTGCTTGGGGAGGCTGCTCCCTTCTGGCCCCTACCCCTTGGAGGATTTGGGGACTTGGGAAAAGTCACATCACTCAGAGGGCAGACTCTCAATAGCACCAGGTTTCTTGGTAGGGTGGTAACAGTGCTGGTACCTACAGCGTTGACTGCCCACCGTGGTTAGCAGAAACACGGCTGGTATGTCCTAGAACTGCTGGTCTGTGTTAAGCTGGTAGAGCCTTCTTCAAGGCCTTGGTTGCATCCCCGCAGGCCCCCGAGGCTGCCGGTGCCCTGTGGAATTGGTTTGAATTAGCTTCTCCAGGCAGCCTTTTTGGGATGAAAGCTGTTAGCGGGGTTTGTACAGGGCATGGGGTGGCTACATAACAGTAAAAGTCTGTCTCTAGTTGGAGAGCCCGCTGGCACAGATGGAAACACTGACTAGGAAGTTAAGGATTTCAGTGGTCCTTGCCCTGGTTCTTGCTCAGCAACCCACTTCAGTGTCTTGGCCACCCACAGTGTCTTATCCAAGACTGAGCCTGTCTAACGGGCTGAGCCTCCACATACTCAGGGGACCTAGGGCAGCTTGGGTGTCCAGCTGGTGGGACATGCTTCCTGAGCAAGGGCAGGTCGTATGGTGGGGAGGCATCTTGGAACATTAGCTTCAGGGCTGCAGAATTGGCTCAGTGGTTAAGAGCGCTAACTGTTCTTCCAGGAGACTTGGGTTCAATTCCCAGCACCCACACAGCAGCTCATACTGTCTGTAACTCCAGTTCCAGGGGCTGACACTGTCACGCAGACATACAGGCAGACAAAATACCAATGTACATGAAATAAAAATAAATAAATACATAAAAAAGCATCAGCTTCTGGGAGGGGTGCACAGCGGTACTGCAAGACTGTACTAGCCACTCTGCATCCTGAGCATTCCACATAACTTGGTGCGTGTTAGTTAACTCGGACCTTCCAATAAGCTCAGCTGTCCTCATTTTATAACTGGGGAAACTGAGGCACAGAGATCTCACAGCTTGTCACTATCACAAAACTGGAAAGGAAGAGCCAGCACCTGTGCCCAGGCAGCCAAGCTCAAATTCTGGGCTCGTTTTCTTGTCTTAAGCATCTCAATACTCCTGTTGAGCTGGATGGTGTCATGTTCTAATGGGTACCCTCAGCCCAGGGGTTGATCTCTGAGGTTGCCCGGCCAGTGGGTGGAATCCAGCATGGTTTCCCATCTCTCTTCTGAGATAAGATTTTAGGCATAGCCCAGTCCCCAGGTACCACATTCCTAAGAAATGAAATCTTCAGAAGACATCTGAGAGACGCTGCCTGAGCATCCAGTCACACAAGTCTCATTCCTGAGTGCCTGGGGGCCAGAAAACCAGTGCAGGAGGAGGCAGGAGGAGACGGCAGATGGTTCTTCAGTGAGTGGCCTGGGTAGTGCATAGGGATAAGTGCAGACATTTTCTGGAAGTTTCCATCTCTGAGATCCTGTCCACATTCACCCTTCAGGATGTCTTGTGCTGGTCCCAATAGCCATTAGTTCAGCTTTTTCAAGATGCAAGTATATGTATATGGTGTATATGTTCATGCCATGCAAATGCTGTGCCCCTGAGCTGTCCAAAGCGCCACCATCTGAAGCCTTTCAAGTATGCAGCTAGTGGCACCGGCAACTTCCCACTGCTGCGCAACCACACACTGCCTATCCGGAGAACGCGCATATCCCCAGCACCATCTCCCTTCACTGGCCCCTGCTAACCACACCGTCTCCATGAATTTGACAGCTTTAGGTACCGTGAGTGAGTGCAGTCCTAAACTGTGTGTCCCTTGGTTATTGGCTAATTTGCTCCGATGTCTTCTAGGTTCGTTCTTGTTGCTGCAACCATCAGAATGTCTTCCTTTTAAAGGCTGAGTAATATTCCATCCAGTCGTGGGTGAACTCTGACTTTTGTCCATCTGGGGACTGGTGTGAGCCATTGCTATGAACACGGGTGTGCGCACGGCTCCTGGAGTCTGTTTCCTTTCTTCAGAATGTAGACCCAGAAGTGTAATTGCTGGATCATATGGCAATTCTATGTTTAAGTTCTGAAGAACTAACTGCCAGACTGTGCCAGACTTTTTTTTTCTTTTTGTGCCAGACTTTTTATACAAATAAATCCGTGCCTATTTTAGGGTTTAGAAATTTCCCTTCTCTGCCCACTGAGATCCCTATCCCCAGGGTTTCCTTTCTCTGACCCTGGCTCCTGTCTGTCAGCTGGCGCGAGGCCCCGTGAAGAAAGTCCCTTACCTGTCTCTGTCTACAATCGCCTTTGCCTGGAGAGTGGGGTGAGGAGGAGTTCTGTGGTTCTGGGGACAAAGGTACTTTGTTCCTGATAAGGGACTTGTCAGGATACTGGCAGAGCTGGTCTTTGTCTGCCATGAAGATTTTATCTGTTGTAAGCTCAGAGTGGGAAGCAGGGCTGTGACCACACTGTCTGGCCTCGTACCTGACAAGGCGTGGATAGATAATGTCACTTAGGAGGACTTGCAAGGAAGTAAAGGCAGATGAGCCGTGCTGTGATAACGGAGATCTTGGGACAAGGGAGACAGAGGTGTGGTGGGTGGTCTTTCTGGGACCCTCTTCTCCCTCGCCAAATGTCAGCCACTCACAGAGAGATGGACATGACCACGGTGCTGCCCTTTCGACTCATTTTCTTTCAGGACAAACCACAAGGTCACCTGGTCTCACTGCCGATGTCCACAGCCAGGGAACATGGACATTTGTGGGTACTGACTGAGAACGAGGTGCTATGCTCAGTACATTAGGGGATTACTAACCTCAGTCCTCACAGCACCCTGTAAGGGACCTGAATCAGTTTCACTGTCTCCTCCAGGGCATGAGTAATCAGTAGAGAAGACAGGATTCAGTGGGGACGGCTGCAGCCCAGGCCTCAGACTACCCTGCTCCTCGGTAGTGTATCTTACCAAATAGAAGGTCATCCTCTCCTGGAATTTTTTCTTCTTTTTAGTTTCGGGGCATATATTTAAGGGGCAGGGAAGAAATGCGGCTTATAGCTCTTCCTGCTGGTAGAAGGCTGGAGAGACTAGCCACCCCTGGGTATCATCGCAAGCAAGTGCCTTTCACCCTCAGGCAGGAGCTGGAGGAGCTGAAATTTATCACCAAATGTGTCCTCGCCTTTCCTTGCCATCCTGCTCCCGTACAAAGAGAAGCCTCCCTCCAGATTCCAGCTGGGCATCTCTGTCTCTTAGCAACTGCCGCCAGCCAGGGCTTGCTCTGGGCTCTGGGCGCTGGGTGTGCCTTTCTGTGGATTCTATACATATGATGTATGTTGTGAACATGAGAGAGGAGGGCGTATTAGCCTCGGACCTGGGGGAAGGAGGAGCAGGCAGAAGAGAATTAGCAGGGTGTCCTCTGGTGGGCATATGCCCAACTCTTGGCTGAAGAAAGAAGACTAAAGGAGGGTGGTGGGGACCAGGGCCACATGCCAGGTGAGCAATGAACACTTCTGCTTTTCCCGCTGGGCCCATCTTCATGATTACACACATTTGCTCAAAAGGTTTGTTTCTCCAATATGATGAAGAGCCCCCTGGGTCTCTCTGGCAAGGCCTTACTTTGGCGGGGGGGGGGGGGGGTGGGGGGTGGGGAGAACCTGGTAGAGGGGTAATATGGGCCAGGGATGGGAGGGGAGGGCCAGGCTCAGCTGTTGAACCTGGAAGAGCTGGAGGGAAGAGAGCCGGAACACATGAAAGGGGGGGGTGGGAGAAGACGCCAACAGGGAGACCAAAGGAAGTTAGTTCACTGCGTGTGGCTCTGAGGGCCTCCTTGGCTTGCCTGCTGAGGAGGTGTGGAGACACTGTCTGTCTAGGGCTACTGCTTTTGCATGACTTTGTCCCTCTCATTCTCAGGGATCACTCTTTCTACCCAAAACAAACTAGAAAGTTCCTGAGGTCCAAGTCCTGAATTTGCTGATGGAGACACCGAGACCAACCCAAGTGACAGGAACTTGGAACCACAGCAGGGAGGGAGCAGAGCTGAGAGGACCTAGATACCTAGACCAGTTCCCACTACCATGCTCCCTCACTTAGCCGGGGCCCTTCATGCTCACTGCTGGCACAGTAACGAGACACACGTGCAGGATGCACAGAGTTCCAGGGTGTGGTCACACACTCCACAGAGCAGGGCTTCCACAGGGAGGACGAGCTAAGAGAACCCGCTGGGCTCGGCTTCTGAGGGGGCCCTGGCTGGCCAGGTGGCTTCTCTGCAGATCACAGGAAGATCCGAGTCTGCCTCGTGCAGAGACTGAATCTCCAAGCATCTTGCCTTGTTGGGGTATCCTAACTCACAGTGTATGTCCGGTAGCCCTTTCCCTGTCTCTTTTCTAAACTACAACTTTATATCAATGTCAGATTGGTGATCAATTTAAGAAATCTTTAAAGCCTCGAGAAGGCACTAATGAGCCAGTGCTAGACAGGAAGTTGGATACGCAACAGTGTGAATGTCCCTTTGCTGAGCATTGGAGGATACTTGTTTCCTTGTTTGCTCTTCTGTCCAGTTGGGCACTCATTTTTTCTTATTTTGGTTTTTCGAGACAGGGTTTCTCTGTATAACAATCCAGGCTGTCCTGGAACTTGTTTTATAGACCAGGCTGGCCTCGAACTCACAGAGATCAGCCTGCCTCTGCTTCCCAAGTGCTGGGATTAAATGTGTGTGTCATGACCACCTGGCTAATGGATACTCACTTTTCTATGCCATCTCTTTCTGAAGCTCAGAAAGGGTGAGCCATTGACTTTTAGACCACACAGCAGGTAAGCGGCAGAGCTGAGACTAGAACCCATCTCTGCTACTCCTCTAGTGATCTTCCAGTATGCTTACTCCCCAGGATAGAAGGGGCAGACCTGAGAGGTGAAGGGCCTTGTGCTGGGAATAGCAGCACCCCTGAGTAGAAGGAGGGAGAGGCCTTTTAAAATGTCTCCAGAGCTCAGTCCTCTTGGGCTGTAGTTTGATAGTGAAAGTACTTTCTGGTCACAGGACTGGAGACTTAGCTCAGTTCATTAGCAAGGATAGCCATATTGGTAAACTTGAAGATGCCTAGCATCAACCCCAGCCATCAACATGTGTTCCCACGTGTGTGTCCAAACACATGCAAACACGGGCACACACAAGAAGGGGATATGAAACTAAAAAGTGCTTCCAGGTCTTCTTGTTTCCTTCTGGGAGGTTGCGTGGTGTAAACATAGGTTTTCCATGGTCATGGTTTGATTTGTCCCCTTCCAAGCCCTGCCCACCCAAGAATATCCAGTTGATGTAGTGTTTGCCCGGGCACTAACTACTAAGAAGATTCGGAAGGTTCCTTACCTGGGAACAGCAAGGCTCAAGGAAGTCAGCTATCATTCAGAGGCCCAGACAGACAAACCATTCTCAAAGCCTAATTTTCTAAAACTATGCAACCCCAGGATGTACACAGATGTCCGAGACTTTGCCTCCCTGCCGTTCCTGCTCATAACTGGGCACTAAGCCTGTAGCATTTAATATCTACAGTGACAAAAGCTTCCAGGAATGTCATTCCTTTTTGTTTAGATTATTTAAAAATTGATAAAGGTTATGTGTACTCATTAGGGAGCCAACTGTGCCAGAGGGCAGTAGTGGGAAGCCAGGCCCCGTGGCTGCCTGCCGAGGTCTGCTGAGATGGAACTTTGCTGGGAGTCAGCTTGTGTGAGAGGCTCTCTGTTGACTTAGGCAGCAACAGCAGCCAAAGCCAGCAGAGGCCCTGAGACCCTCTGGGTTGGGTCCTGCCCTGGCACAACCTGACTAGGAGCTGTTCTGGCTTAGGAGGTCGGTCATAGAGCAGCCTCAACTCTGCTTCCTCGAACCATCTATGAGTCTATGCTGGCTGCTCGCTGGCTCTCCTGGAGTCTAAGTCACCCATCTCTGCCTCAAGGAATTGCCTTCCGTCATCTCCTGGCACTTCTCTGTCCTTGAGGTACAAGCAACAGCCATTAGTTCAGGAAGGAGATGGAGCTGTTTGCTTAGACCAGTCCTGCACCACTGCCTTGCCTGCCCTTTGAAGAATATAGGAGCTCTGTGATGTAAATGCTCTGTCCTCAGTTCACAAATGAAGAAATGGAGGTGCAGGGAACTGCAGACTCCCACATGGCAGAGCTGTTGTGTTCTTCCTAGCATCCTTTGCTTCTTCCTTCCCAAAGAGCCCAGCCCAGGAGACAAGGCCCATTGATGCTGAAAGGGACATGGGGCAGCTTCTCCACCTGCCGTTCCTGACTAGCCACAACAGGTCTCTCCAAAGTGCCGTGGGGTGAAGAGTTCAGAGTCCCATCCACAGAAGGGCAGTCACCACTATCATTTGTCACTTGTCAGTGTGGTCCAGGACACCATGAGGTCACTGTTGACCCTTAGGAAATGGTGGAAGTGATGAATAGGTGGCCCTGAAACTTTCCAGAGACATTGATGTCTCTGAGTTCCTCATAAGTGTCTTTGTGCCCAGTTCTGGGTTTGTACAAACTCTTCTCTCCTGGGCAGAGACACACACACACATGCAACACACACACATACAGGTGCACACACATACACACAGGTGCATGTATGTATGTGCACACACAGGCATACACACATACATGCAATCATCATGATCCTTGCAATTCTCTGGGCCACTTCTTTCTCCTATAGTCTCAACCTAAGCACAAAGCTTTTTTTCCATCCTCGTATGGTTTAGACGGGTCCCTCTACTGCATGCCTCTTGATGCCCCTGACCTTACCTCTTTGTAACAGGAGGATGTGGTTCCAGGAGGACTGGGGTGCACATCTGTGGTATTCTCAAGGCTCCCTAATCCTTCCTAACCAGTGGTTCAGCCACTCTATATTCACTCTTGTTTGTAAGATGAACAAGGTAAGCCCTGTAGACACCTGCCTTGGAAGATCTTTTATTTTTGTGGTTAGGGGTGGCAACCTAGGCATCTATCAGCCGTCAAATCGCTAACTTTCTCCTACTGAGCAGGCGGGATAGCTCTGGGGTTGACCTGGGTCTCAAGGGACAGATAGAAATGGGATAACAAATGGAACTTGGGTAAGACCCACACTTGGAGTGGTCCGCCATGGAGGGTGAAGGATATTGATCACCACAGACTGGCGTGAATATGGCCTTGCTAGAGAACACTGTACCCAGCCCGAGAATTTTCTGGTGTGTACTCAGGACTTGGGTACAAATCTTACCGTGTTCCTTAAAGTTGTTTCCTGATGTTAGATAGGTTGCTTGCCTGTGAGAGCCGCAGTTTCTGCCTCTGCAAGCTGGGTTGACAATAGTGACCTCACAGAGTAGCTGGAGGTTTCAATAGCGGTGGGTGTGGGCAGCATCCACCTGAGATTCAGCTCTCAGGAGCTGTGTGAGCCCCAGGGAAGGGAAAGGCAGTGGAATTTGCATGTGATTGAAGCATGACAGCCCAGAGACCCCTGGGACAAACCCACACATGCTGCTGGGGGGACTTCAGGTCTAAAGGGAGGAGGGGTGAGCCGAGTGCCTTTGGCATGGCTTTGCAGGCCACGATGCTTACGGTATAATTACAAAACCGCACACATGGAGATAAAAACACGCGTCCAGATGGCAGGCCTTCCGTGCCATTGAGAGGCAGAACTAATGAACTTAACAAATCACTGATAATTAATTTTCAGAAGCCAAAGGAAACCAGGAGTGATGAATAGGTCCACAGAAGGTGGGAGCAAAGCCAGGCCAACTGCCAGCCAGAGCGAGGTGTGTGCGGGTACCATTTCCAGGCCGGAGCCAAGCTGATGTGGCCAGCGAGGCTGCGAGGAAGAGCACACAGTGCTGACCGTGCTGCTCAAACCAGCTGAGCCCTCCTGGAGAAGGAATTGGAGGTGGTATTGCTAGGGTCAGACAGCATCCTCGAACGGTTGACAGGCATGGGATGAGGGCCTGAGCCCAGTGGTTGATGAAGCCTTTGTCTCAGTCTGATAGAGATCTGAACCAGGCAATGCTTCCGTTAGCACTGGTTTAGCACCTCCGGCCCAGAGTCGTGTAGAATGCCTCTCTAGATAATACCCGCTCACCGTGGCAAACCCTGAGGCTGAGGCACAGAAGCCGAGGGAGGCTGGCTCTGTGACAAAGTGGCGTGCTCAGAGCTGCCTGCTGGACCCCCGGTGAGCACAGGACCTGGATGTCAGCCCCAGTGCTCTGGGGTGTGTCCTTGCATCTGACCGGAGCCAGGTGAATTTGCAGGCTTCCTGAAACACATTGCCTGGCAACAGTTGTTGAAGGGGCAGTGGCCCTTCTGTACTCCACACTAGCCCCTCCCCCGAAGCCTGCCTCCTTTTTCACTGAGCCCTGAGCCCTGTGTGACACACGGGATAGCAGGGAACCAAGTTCCTAGGGTTTCCTCAGCCTTTGTGATTGGAGAGTCTACAACCCACCTCCTCCCCTCAAGGTTACACTGAAGTATTGCTTGGGAGGGGTAGGGAGTTTATGGAGGGCTATGGATGCTTGGTGGGGGCTGGGCTGGCATACCATTCTCTTGTTCAGTACTGTATAGAGTCTGGCCCTATGCTTACTATTTAGCTGTGCAATCTTAGGCAATTAGCTTAATCCCTCTGAACCTGTATTTTCAACTGTAAATGTCATTGGTTGGTATAAGGATTAGCTATGTCCATATGGTTCTGGATGTGAGGGCCCTGTAGGGCAGTACTCAACCTGTGGGTCACAATCCCTCTGGGGTGTTGACTGACTCTTTCACAGGGGTCATCTGAGATTATTGGAAAACACAGATATTTACATTACAATTCATAACAGTGGTAAAATCACAGTTGTGAAGTAGCAATGAAAATACCTTTATGGTTGGGGGTCCCCACAACATGAGGAACCGTATTAAAGGGTCACAGCAGTAGGAAGGCTGAGAGCCACCGCTGTAACTGAGTTAAGAGCTGGCTGCCTAATAGACGCTGATTGGAAGACTCAGTACTTTAAAATACACACATGTCACTTCGAAGCTGTGTATATTGTCATTTAAAAGCTTCCACAGCTTTGCCGGGTGGTGGTGGCACACACCTTTAATCCCAACACTTGGGAGGCAGAGGCAGGTGGATCTCTGTGAGTGTGAGTATGAGGCCAGCCTGGTCTACAGAGTGAGTTCCAGGACAGGCTCCAAACCAAACCAAAAAAAAAAAAAAAAAAAACCTTTCACAGTTTTGAGAAGGACTCCTAAGACCCAGAAGTCGAGAGCTACACGTAGGCCTCAGAACTCTCAGGACAGAAGGGGCTGACTGGATAAAGCTGAAGCGTGTGGGCCTTTTGTTTCCTCACTGCCTGTGGACACAGAGCTGGTGTCAGCTGGGCCCTCCCAGCTGCCGCTGGGCCACCCCCTGCTGGCCTCTGGGGGTCGGATGACAAAGCCAGGAGGGTGGAAAAGCCTAGCCATCTCCCGCAGTCTTGTCCTGCTCTCCTGGACTCTCTCGGTCATTCCTGTGACCTTGGCATCCCTTCCTGCCCTGCCACGCACCACCTTCTGTTCTAGGCTGCCAGCCACTTTCTCCCTGACTGCGCCGGGATCGGAGCCATTGTCAACTCGTGCTTCCAGATTAATTAGCAAGCCCCATGTCAGCTGCTAACTGAGACCCAGATGTCGGCTTGGTTCCCGCATCAAACCATTTTGTCACTGTAATTGAAGAACACAGGAGTAGCAGCGAGGCTGGCGGGACGGCTCAGAGCCCTTCCCTTGCCGGAAAGAGAGGAGAGGCCAAACTTGCCTGGGAAGATACACAAAGGGGGTCTTGCCTACTGTGTGTGGCTATGCAGCTTGGGGAGCCTCCCTTAGCCATACTGGAGGATGACCAGGGTCATTGGACTTAAGACAGAGAGCCCCGGCCCCTGCGCAGTCTAGACGGCTGCCCCTCAGGACAGCTGGCGTAAGCTAAGCACAGTGTCGGCCCAAACCGGTCCAGTGAGCATTGTGGGGCCTGTGGGACCTCCTAGTTTTCAGTCATGCTCTGCAGGCTGGGATGAAGCAGCCAGAGCAGTCTGGGAGTCTCGTTTCCTTTCTCCTCAAGCCAGGCGTCGTAAACACGTTCCCGTAGTTTTAATGGGCAGGAGGCCGATGTCTACCTTCATCACAGGTCTCCTCCAGGGCAGAAGGCGCGAGTCATAACTACACCTGTCTCATTCCAGTATCAGAACCCATGTTGAGCATTTGTAGCCAGAGGAGCAGGCTGATAGGTGGCTATGTTAGCCGGGCTTTTAGTGATCACGGCAAGCATGTGAGGGGAAGAATGAGCAGGAAGAAGGACTCCCCTCTGTTTCAGGGTTTCACAGGTTACAGCCCAAGGTCCCCTGGCTCCATGAATAGGGGGGCAGAAGCTGCCCACATCACAGCAGCCTGGGTACAGGATGGCCAGTGGTGGTGGGATCTGGGCAAGAGGCCAAGACAAGGCTGCCTCCCGTGAAATAAACGCCCCAGAGACCTAGTCCTAAAGTTTTCTCTCTCAGATAACTCCACCAGCTGGGGCCCAAGTGTTCAAAGTGGGAGGCTGTGGAGGGAATTTCAGTATCAAACTGTAGCAGCGGCATAGGAGACACAAAGTGGTGTTGACCTGCCCGGAGCAGCTTGTGCCAGCTTCTGGAGTCTGAGGCTTAGAGCCCAGCCCCCTGCATGGGGGACAGAGGGAAGGCTCTACTTCTTCCAGGAAGTAGGAGAACACTCCACAGTCAAGGGCTCAACCTCACTCCTGGTGGTCCTGGGTTTCTCCAGTTACTGTGCTCAGTTTTCCTACTAGATAAAATAGGCAACTCTTCCTAAACCCTGGGGCTCTGGAGGCGCTGCCTTTAGCCTTCTGGAAATGGTGGAGTATATGACAGAGCCAGATTCCTCAAAACTTCTATAGTCATCACCGAGGAAAAGCATCTCACTATGCTGGCCTAAACTGGTCCAAGCTGGCCCCAGAATTTTCCACCCTCCTGCCTCCACCTCCCAGAACATTGAAATTACAGTTGTGTTATCAGTGCATCTTGAACTGTAAACACCTGGACTTGGAAAATTCTTTCTCAGACACAAGGACTTAGAGTTCAAGTCTTTGGGGGTGGCTTCATAGCACCCCTTGACATTCCGATTTAGACTCTGAGGATGGAGCCAGAAGCCTTGGCTTTAGGAGATTCCTAGGGATTCCCATACATTCACTTATCTCTCATGGTGAGATGTTTTCCTACAGCTTTGGAAAGTCTCAGAGCTCTTTAGGTCCATCCCTGCCTGTAGACAAAGAGCCGGGCTCAGATTACAACAATGTGTTGTCCCAGTTCCTCCTTACCCAGAAAGTACACTTCTCCCATAGTTCACTGGTGTTTCAAAAAAGTATACATTTTTGGATCAAAGTGGAAGCATGACCTTCATGTGGTCATGTGAAGGTCAAAGCTGAAACAGACCAGCGCCTTTCCAGAGGTCTGCCCCTCAGTGCTTGGGCCTCTAGGCGGCACATTGCCACCAGGGGGCAGTGTTTCAGGCTGGGGCTGTATTGGGCATCTACACTGTGCATTTATAACTTGAATACTCACACCCTTTCAAAAAGGGAAGATAAATTCCTTTATCAAGCCAGCTAGCTGCAAGCATATGTTGTATACTGAGGATATTTAGTTGGAAGTGTGGTTCAAATGAGTTACCGGTGACAAGATGCTCCCCTTCCATGCTAGTTTTAATCCTATGGCTCCTCGCCTGTTCGGCCCGCCTCACTTTTGTGGCCCTGCTTTCTGTGCTCTCTGCTCGCTCAGGGGAGGCTTCTCCACATCACAGTCTTCTCCTCCCCACCAGGTGCCCTCTAAGTTCCCATCTCTCAGAAGCACAGACGTGAACTCTCTGCTTTCGTCTTCTTTCTCCAACAGAGGAAGGTCCAGCCACTTGTGTAGGGGTGGGAGGCAGAGAGAGAAAACCAGGACATTACTGGCTACCTACTGGGACCAAGTCCCAGGCCACACACTCTCCTGCAGCCTAGCAACCATGTAAGGTAGAGTCCACCAGCAACTTGCAGATGGGCACTAAGCTGGGACCAGGCACGAATCAGGCTTTTCCAGTCTATATGGTGTGCGGGCATGGAGGGGTGGGCTGCCCCTCTACCCTCCAGGAAGCTCAGATGACCCAGGATGAGGGCCAGGCCTTGGCAGGTCCTCGTCGTCGCTTCTGCCCCCAGCCTGCCAGAAGAGGAGGCAAGAACACCTGGGCCCCTCTCCCTAGGGAGCCTGGCTTCCGAGGCAGCTGCTTACTGGCAGCCTCTAGGGTGTTAATTGGGCAGGGTGCCCAGACCCTGACACCCCCTGTTACAGAAAGAGCTAGATCAGGAGGAGCCTTGTGGCCGTGAGGTTTAGAAGGCGGGCCAGGTTATCAGCCGGGAGTGTTGGGGTGTGAGGCAGATGGACCATGATGGACAGTGGGTACTTCTTGTCTGGGAACGCTGAGGAAGGTTGTACCGATCACATGACCCCAGGACAGATGAGGAGGAGGAGGAGGAGGCCTGGGATCCCTCCAGGAAGTGGGGAAGGCATTCTCTCTAGCTAGGCTGATGGGACTGGAAAAGCAGGGGCAGGGATGTGGTGACTTAATGCTACTCTTCCTTCTCCCCCTCTTCTGCATCTTTGCTCCCCTTCATGACTGAATTCTGCTGTTCAGTACTGGTCGTAACCCAGACCAGATAAGGACTCCTATGCCTTACTTCACTGTAATCTCCCAGAGGCCCATTGAAGGCTCGATTCACCTCAGAGAGGCAGGTCAACCCACCCGAGGGCACACAGCAGGGCAACTGGAACACACATGGCTTTAACTCCAGGATCTGTGCCCTGTCCATTAGTCCCACACATCCTGCCCCCCACCTGACAAGGTCTTATGGGGAAGGCCGCCTTTATGCCGTTTGCCCCTGGTCCTCACAGGGGGAGTGATTTTTCATTTATGGAAATCTTGGCATGTGACCAGGCTTCTGATAGGGCTTCAACACCTCAGAAAGGGGGAGCACGGATGATTTTCCCATAAGGCAATGGGGAGGTCAGGAGGTTCATGGGTGGAGACTGGGCTTCAGGTAAGGACCCAGTACACCCTGGGTAATGTGCCCGACGACAGGCTTGTTTATAGGCAATGACCTGAGTGACAGTGGACCTCACACATTCAGAGACGTGATTCCCAGGGGAAAGAATGCCCAAACATTTTCCAAGCCTGAGATGTGGTCCCTCAGGGACATCAGGGAGCCAGGTCGGCCACATTACCTACTTCTGGAGAATGTCTGCCAAGCCCAGGAGCCCCAGAATCTACCTAGAACTGTAAGGGCTTCTGGAGAAACAATGAAGGGTAGGTTTCAGCAGAGGAAGGACATGAACCTTAGAGGGTGGATGTGGACATGGGGGCACAGGGACTCAAGCCGTATACTTCAGAGGAAGCAGAGAGACACTTTCATCAGGGGAGCCTGAGGGCCACTCTCAGACAGAGTTGCTAAGAGCGACCCAGCCCCTAGCAGCAGTAAGAGATGTAGGTAGAGACAGGGATGGAGGGGAAAGCTACCCCCTAGCTGGCCAGCCAGCCAAGGAGGCTGGGCCCAGGATCCTTGGTTCCCCCATTCCTCTGTGGCTTACTGAGCCCCTTCTCTGTGACTAGGCTCTGATGACAAGCAGATGCTATCTCTGTCCTTGGGCAGCCAAGAATCTTGAAAACATTTAGCCAGAACCAAATGGACAGCACGAGATGCTATCTGTCAGATAGTTCTTCCTGTTGCTGAGGAGTCGCACTATTGATTGATTGATTGATTGATTCATTGATTCATTCATTTGAGACTAAGTCTTGCTATGAATCTCAGGTTGGCAAAGAAGTCACCATTCTCCTGCCTTAGCCTCGAGTGCTGAGGTTATAGATTTTGCCACCATACTGAACCACTACCTCCAATTTGTAGAATAGAAAACTTAGGTTCAGACTGGCCAAGGATTTGCCTGAGATCGCACAGCTGAAAAGGGCTCAGATTTTTCAATGTGCTTTGGTTCAAGGAGCCTGGGACACTAATTCTTTCTGGGACTCAGGACCGTTTCTGAACTGAGCAAGCCTCCAGGAACACAGAAATACAGGGACATAGGGACACAGGGACACGGAGGCACGGGGACACAGGGACACAGAGGCAAGGGACAGAGAGACATAGGGACACAGGGACATAGAGGCACAGGTGATATGAGACAGAAACTAGCATAGTGGCATTTCATTTATATACAGGATTGGGGCCTTCACTCTAGTCCTGTTTGTGCTGATCTCAGCAGAAGATCTAAGTGTGTGTAGGTGTGATTTCTCCAGCTGCCTAGTGTCCCATGGCCCTGCTGGTATCCCTTGGCAATTCTGAGGGTCTCTTGAGTGCCCCATGTTGACTATGAGGGTTGGGGAAGCTCTTGTTACTGGTCCCTTTGGTTGTTGGCATGTAACATGGTCATCATGGGTGGTCACATTGTGAAGCAGCCACAAACCTAAGAGTCCCTCATCCCTACTACCTGACTGGTTCCTAGTACCTGGTGCCTGGGAAGAGGCAGGTGTGGTTTTAGGCTGTGCTGGGTGGGTTGGGGCCGTTCCCCTCCCCCTCTGCCCTGCTTGGGGTCTAGTGAAACCCTTCTCAGGTTGTGGGATTTGTCTCTGTACAAGAAGGGAGTCATAGGGCACCTTTGGGGCATCGAAGCATAAAACCTAAGTCCTAAAGGGAAAAGTTCAGAAGAGTTCATTGGCATGGAAAACTTTGACCTTTTCTGGGGCTCTAGACAATTCAAAGTATTGTCATCTATGTGTATTTGTAGATGATCAAAAACAATTATGGCCAGAAGTGACTGAAAGTGTTCCTTCCTAAGATACTCTTTGGGTCTGCTGTCGCTTCTGATGTTGCTCAGGTGTTGACTACAAAGTTAGAAGGAGGTGGAGCTGGGGATGAACTCAGCTTATACAGTGCTCACCCTAGCATCCATGAAGTCCTGTGCTTGACCCCTGGTACTGCAAAAACCAGAAACATGCTAAGACTGCCTGCAATTCCAGAAACATGCTAAGACGGCCTGCAATTCCAGCACCTGGAAGGGGGAGGCAGGAGGCTCAGGAGTGCAAGGTCATTTTCTGTTACATAATGAGTTTGAGGTCAGCTGGGCTACGTGAGATCCTGTCTCAAAACAAAACAACTAGTAGCCAATCATAAGCCTTGAAATCGAGTATAGGGCCCCGGCTATATGAACCAGACCCTTCTAAGACCCATTGTCTTCACCTGTGAGATGGGAACAGCAACAGCACCTGGTGTGCTCAGGAAGTACCCTGAGATATCATGGCCCTGGGCCTGAATTATATGCAGCATTTCTTTTCAGTCCATCACTGTTTGATGTGGCCCTGTGTCACGAGGCTCTGGGATGTGTACATTTGTGTACTGCAAGCTCTGAATCCTGTCTCTCGTTTTACTGCCTGTGAATGCAGAAAGAGGGCTGTAGGAGGATGGAGGGGGATGAGGGATGGTTTCTAGTGATGAGGTTTTCTACGGGAGGAGGCATCTCCACTGGGTTCTTGAAAGCCCAGTGGCACTGCCTAGGGCAAAAGAAAAGTGGAAGGGGAAGGAAGAACCAGCCGATGCACAGGTTGGGTGGTGGGCAGGAACATGGCGTCCCAGAGAACGTGCCCAGGGTAGGTTGTGAGCAATGGTTGGGAGTCGCTCTACTCAAAGCCCTGGGCTCCTTTTTAAGGGCACTGGGAGCCTCTGCAGATCTGAGGCTGTGGAGAAGCCGATCCCCTCACAAGCAGCATCCTGTGGTTCCCGAGCAGCCCAGTCTCATTTTTACAGTATGGTAAAGCAATACTGGTGGGTACCAGGGTGGTGGGCCACATTGGTCCAGATGTATTTGCAGACAGAAGTGTGTGTAAAGAGAAATTCCCAGGTGAGCCACAGCCTGTTCTGGCAGAAACGGCCCGGTTTGTCTGATGCCAGGCACTTCAGAGAATAGGCTTTATCAAAGCCAAACATTTGGTTATAAATATTTATAAATATGTGTTGGATTGAATTGCACTTTGGTTCATTCACCATTTATGTCTATAAATATTTGAGAGACCGCTTAGCTGCTTTGCATGCATGGACAGACGGGATGTGACTGATTTCTCGTCCTCCGTGGGATCAGCTTGGTGACCCGGGCTCTATCATGTCCCGCAACCCCAGCGATGTCGCTTCCATGGCCATAATGACACTCCTCTTGCACGGTAGAGTTTAGAGTTGTCTGTGTAGAGAGCTGGCGTGTGCCAAAGGCATGATGGGCATTCAGCGATGCCTCTATTATTGTTGCTCATTTGTCTCTGGTTTTCAATAACACAGACTCTCAGCTGCAGAACCACTTGGCTTCAGCCGTCCCCAGAGTGCCAGCCCCTTTCTGCCTTCAAATGTCCTCGCCGATATTAGGATCAACCTTCTTGAAAATAATTATTTCTTTCTTTTTTTTTTTTTTTTTTGGTGATGTGGGTGATTGATCCCAGGGTCTTGCATATGCTAGGCAAGCACTTGACTAGTGAGTTTTCTTCCCAGCCCCAAGATAAGATATTTGATAATGTATATTGAGGCTTATGTTAATGGAAAAGGATAATAATAAAGCGAGCAGCTGTGAGTCGACCACCGAATGTGTTAGGATTCTGTGGGAAGGTCCGGTGCTCTTCTGCCTATGCCCCAGCTTCAGCAGCGAGAGGCTATGAGGGCTGGGACTGCAAAGTCCTTCATCTCTGCAATATTATTACATATGTGCATAGTAAGCTTTAGTTGAAGTTGTCTTTTCCTTTTTAATTTTTTTCCCTTACATTTTAGCGTATTTGTTCTGTGAGTATTTATATGCCGTAGCATGTGTGTGAAGGGTCTCTCCCTCACCATGCAGGTTCTGAGATTAAATTCAAATAGATTTGGTTCAGGCAGGCTTATTCTCAAACTTTGTAATAAAAGAAACCAAATGAGACACATTTCTTTGTAGCTCTGTTTCTTTTTTCTTTTTGGAATTCAACATTATTTTGTTGTTGTTGGTGTTTTCTTGTAACATATTTGTCGTAGGGTTTCTGTTACTGTGAAGAGACATGATGATTACGGCAACTCTTACAAAGGAAAACATTTAATTGGGGTTGGCATACCGTGTAGAGGTTTAGCCTGTTATTATCATGGAGAGGAGAGCATGGCAGCACGCAGGCCGACGTGGTGCTGGAGAGGTAGCCCGGGATTCTACATCTGGATCCGCAGGCTGTGAGGAGAGAGAATGACACTGAGCAAATCCTTTCCCAGAGGGTTGGGGCCGAGCAGAGTATTTGTCACGGTCCCCGTTTGCACTGAGCATCCTGTACCAGGCTGGCCTCTCTGGGTGGCGCCTGGCTATGAAATTCTCTGTGCACACCCACTCAGGAGTGAATCCTGACAGGCAGAAAGGGAGCCAACAAATACAAATATTTTAAAAGTAAAATCTAACTCTGTGGCATCTGGCAGAGGGACTAGGTGAGAATATGGGCAGGTTATGGGCAAAGCGAGGCAATGAACACTTCATACGCACGTTTCCATCTTCTATTGAGATGTCTAGGAGGCTACAGTCTGTCCTTCGTCCTGCTTGGGCAGGGAAGGTGAGCAGACATCCCTGCTTTATTCTCTTTATTCAGACCGGAGGGAGTTGAAGCTTTCATTGATGCCTGTAAAGCAAGAAGCACAAAACGGTGCTTGCTTCTGGCTTGGCTAATACCACGAAGCCAGACTGGGGAAGCAGAGCGGCTTGTCAGCGATGTTTCTCTTTAACGTGTGGCAGAAGGGAACTCAGAGTTGATTGATCAGGCACAAAAGCCTCAGGGTGGCACATGCTGCTCCACCCTCCACCCTCCTCTGCTCTCTGCGCTCTGCGTGCGGGCTCCACACACGCCAGCCTGGAAGCGCAGGGCTGCGGGCATCCAATATTCACTTTGAAGTGTCAATTCCCCGGCTCTAGCCTTTCATCACTCCCTCTCTGCTCGACAGGGTGAGCAGGACAGAGTTGGAGTGGGAGTCGCAGAAGAGCGGAGAACATGCCCTCCCTGGAAGGTTTCCTGCAAGGATGTTTCTAGAACTTCCTTCTGTAGAGCCAAGTGGGAGGGAGGCCCTTCTTCCCTCTGTCCAGCTTTCTCCTTTCTACCCCCAGGAAGAAGCTGAGGCTACAAGTGGCTTCGAAGTACACTGCCTGTGACTGACAGCTAAACCATTTCCTGTGCCCCAAAATGGGGTAGCAGACTTCTGTAGATGTCTGGTGTGTTGGCTCCTTAAAAATCCCCCCATGACCTACTGTGTGTTGGCTCTTTAAAGACACCCCCAGCCCCGCTTCACCCGTTCCTTGAAGTATGCCTATGAAGTTACTTTGGGGGGGGGCGTTGTTTTTTTTTGCTTTGTTTTGTTTTTGAGACAGGGTTTCTCTGTAGCTTTGGAGCCTATCCTAGAACTAGTTCTTGTAGACCAGGTTGGCCTCAAACTCACAGAGATCCGCCTACCTCTGCTCTGAGTGCTAGGATTAAAGGCATGTGCCACCACTGCCCAGTGAAGACAATGTTTTTAACTCCAGTTTTTAGATGGTGAGGCTCAAGCAAGTAGAGGAACTTGGCCCTGGTCCCTGCACTTGGTTCTGGACCCCACTCTAATTGAATCCAGGACCTGAGCTCAGCGTGCACATCCCTGGAACCCCCAAGGCTGCCCCATACCTTTTAAGATAACCTAGTAGGGTGGCTGTCCCTTGTGGCTACTGAGAGGATGGTTTTGAGTCTCAGGCTGGGACATAATCAGGGCTGAGACTGAGCCTATATTTGTCAGTGCTTTTGATCCAGTGGCGGAAAATGGATTAAAAACCACGAGAACCGTGCTGGGCTGTGGCGGCACACACCTTTAATCCCAGCACTCGGGAGGTGGATCTCTGTGAGTTCGAGGTCAGCTTGGTATACAGAGAAAGTTCTAGGACAGCCAGAGCTGTCACTCAGAGAAACCCTGTCTTAAAAAAAATCAAACAAAACAAAGCAAAAATAAAAACAACAAAAAAACCAACAATGAAAACAAAAACAAATAAACAAACAACAACACTCCCCCCCCCCAAGAAAAAAGACCAAAACCATGGAAGCTGTCCGGGTGTGGTGGCACACATCTAATCTCAGCACACACCTGGTCTGTGTGGCCAGTTCTAAGCTTAGCCAGGGTTACGGCGCCAAAGCTTGTCTGAGAAACACAAACCGTAGCCATGAAAACTCAGGTCTGTTACTGTAGCTAGAAGCTGGCTGGAAAAGGTATTTCATTAGTCCTTAGTTCTGCTGCTTCCCCATTTTACAGATGAGAAAACTGAGATGTGAAGGCGTAGAAAGGCTGGTTTGGCAGAGTGAGGAAGAAAACCCCGGCGGGCGGGGCGGGCAGGTCTGCACTCTTACCCTCACTGCCCTTGTTTTTGTTGTTGCTTTAGTTTATTTTAATTTTTTTTTTGAGACAGGGTTTCACTGTGTAACAGTTCTGGCCGTCCTGGAACTCTTTTTGTAGACCAGGCTGGCCTTGAACTCACAGAGATCCGCCTGCCTCTGCCGCGAGTGCTGGGACCACAGCTGTGCGCCATCTCATCAGGCTGCCCCTGTCTGTTCTCTTTTAGGAGGATAATTCCAGTCAGGAATTTGCAGTCATAGCCCTGGGAGGGAAGGGAGATCCGTAAGGGGCAGGAGGGGGCAGAGCAGGGGCAGGGATGAAGGCCCGAAGCAGAAAAAGACCCTGCACAACTGCCTCCATTAGCTTCCTGCTTCCTTCCCCTCCGTCTCTCTCCCTGTGGTGCTCCTGGCCCTGCCAACGTGTTGCAAGCCTTCAGGCTCTTTCTCTTCCTCTTCCTTGGGGCAAGTGAACATCTAGTGAGGGCGGCAGCTGTGCAATGGCACTCCCTATCCCAGGCCAGTTCCCGCCTCACTTTGCTGTCTTCCATTCATCAGGATGGCAGCAGGGGCGTGGGTGCCCACTCGCACCTAAGTCCTTGAGGGAGTACCTAGCCTTTTCTTACTGCTTTCTGTGTTGTGTTGCTTTCTCAGGGTCTCCCAGGCCTGGAGAGTAAGGTCTCTGAGAGCAGGAAGTGGCCCCACCCAAAGTGAGCCTCAGTGCCAAGGGGAAACCAGCAGACAGGTTGGGGACTTTGTGTAGTGCAGTTGTACCACAGGTGACAGAGAGCTGAGACCAAGTCATAGAAGTGGCATCCCTGAGACATGGCTGCTCCACCTGGGGAGAGGCAGCCCTTTCTTCACTCTGGTTCACCGACCTCAACAACAGAGTGAGCTGGATGGCCAAGAGACCAGACCCAGGTGGTACGGCTGTAGTGAGCACCTGCCTGCCTGCCTGCTTTTATTGCCCACACTTTCCTTACAGGGTCCCTATTTGAAGCCCTTCTAGGCTTTGACTCTGTGTCTTTGGACTTCCAGGGCACCTTCCCATTGGAACTGGTACCTTAGCATTGAAAACCATGTGCAAAGTTTAGGTTACCATCCACTGCATGGATTACCCAGGATCACCCGCACTCTGTCGTTTCTCGATGCTCTTCCCAGTCTGAGTTCTGAAACACATTCCTGAAGACGTGGCATTTCTATCCCAAAGAGCTTCATGTCCCATCAGCCCATAAGCAGAAATCTTCCTGCAGCTCCGCTCTCGGGCAGTTATCAGAGTGGGGAGCAAACACCCTAGGGTTCTTCTAGGAGTCTAGAGGGTAGAGTGTAGGTCCATCACAGCCTGGGGCATGCTGGTAGCTCTGCCATTTGTGCTTCCTGAGGACTGAACAGGTTGAAAGATGAGAAATGAGAAGAGAAACCCAGGCCACTGGGCTGCAGCTAAGAACAAATGCAGGAACACTTGCCTTGTAACTAGCAATAATCACCCAGAGCTGCAGAGGAGGCCCGAGCAGGGCCCAGGTAATGATGCTGGGGTCTGGATTCATTCAGTTGTTTGTTCATAATTTATTCAACTATCTGTTGTGTCTCTCCTCCACTCTCCCAGTCTCCTTTGCACTGGTCAATTTTCTGTGCTTTGTCCCTTCATGTTCCAGATGGTCACAGTAACTGGAACTGTCATGGCCTCAGCTGGAGTCCCCAGGAATGAACACAGCTTCTGTCTTAAAGGCTTTGTGCCTTCATATCAGGTTTGGGGGTGGGTGGGAAATCCTGTACCCTGCTGAGACTAGCTGATTAAGAAGATGGTCTTTGAAGGAGAGGCACTCTTCCACTTAGCCAAGACAACAGTAAGGAGGGATCCCCAAGCAAAAAACCAAATCCGGGGGTATCCTTGGGCCATGACCTGTCTCCCTGTGGGTCTGCTTTGTGTACTGGCTTTCTTCTCTCCATCCTGGTCACCCAGATGGCCCTGCTCTTGACAAAAGCCTCTAGATCAGCACCCCTCTGGCCAGCTTGTCGGATGCTCGAGGCCTGTCCTAGGGATATCATAATGAAAGGGAGAGAGAGAGAGAGAGAGAGAGAGAGAGAGAGAGAGAGAGAGAGAGAGAGAGAGAGAGAGAGAGAGAGAGAGAACAGAACCTCCAAAAGGCCAAAGGGCCCGGGGGAACTTCGGTTCCTGTGTCTTTGTCTGGTTCACCCAGAGCTTAATCAAGACCATCTGCAGACACTCCCTGTCCTGTGATTTATCTGCTTCTGACTGGGAAGTCAACTGAAAGAGTCTGACCCCTATTCAATCTTGTCTCTTCTGCCTCCTCCAGGAAATTGGGTGGGAGTGAGTGAGCACTCAGCCGTGTTTTCTCTGCAGACGGGTGATGCACACGCCTGCACTCACCATGCCACAGCCTGAGCACAGCTGGGTTCACTCCAGCACTGGTCATGCAGAGAGGACCTTGGAGTCTGTATCATCTCAGCCTAGAGTCCCCTCTGTGTGTAACAGGCACCCTTTCTCCACAGGCAAAAGCTTGAACATGACCAGAAGATGAGATGCCGTGTGTGGCTCCAGGTGCTTGGCTAACAGCTGGGGCAGCACGTGCATGTGGAGAGTGGAGGCAGCATTCATGGAGAGACGTCTCTAGATGGGCTGTGACATTGGATAGGACCTTAGAAGGCACCGGAGGGACTGCATAGGTGAATGGAGAGGATGAAGTGTGTGTTTGGGAAGAACTGAGCTGAAGTGGGCCCTGTGCTGGTGGCAGGGGGCTTTGCTCCTTATAGAGGAGTTTGAACCCAAGACCAAAGGGTTATGTCAGCAGGTAGAGGCATTTCACTGAGGACTTTAAGTAAGAATGAATATTCATGCTTGAACATGCACATTTGCATACGCATGTAAGAGCATGAATCTCTTTACATGTGTATATGAGCATAGATATTTGACTGAGTGTAAGTTAGCATGTATATTCCCGCAAAAGTATGAATTAACCTATGCGTTCACATTGGTGTGTGGGTAGCCTGTACATTCACATGGGTGTGTGGATGAGCCTATTTATTCACATGTATGTGAGTGAGCATGTACACTCCTGTGCACATATGGGTGTGAATGAGTACAATCATGTATGTGTGAACATGTACTTTCACACCCTTGTGTGCATGTACATTAATGCACATTTAATGTGTGTATGAATATGTACACTCAAGCATGTGTGTCAGTGAGCATGCACACTCACTTGTCTGGGTTGACTTGCCTCCAAGGTCACCCTTTGGCTGGTGCCCTAGAACTTTCCTGGGCATTGTATCCCCTGGGATTCTTGGGCTGCAGACTCAGGGCTCAGGTTCTACTGTCCAGCAAACTCTGAGGTCCTGGCCTTTTGGTATAGTCCCCTGAGTGACAGCAGTCGAGCAGGGGTGATGGGAGGTGCTAAAGCACAGGATCTTGTTGCAGTCCCTTGCAGAGTGTGTGTTCTCAGCCCTGACATGGTCTTCACTAGATGTTGGTTGGGCTACTTTGCACTGTGATCAGCTAGGAGGGGAGACACTGGGTGTGACTCAACACCCAGGAAATGCTAACTCATACCCATCCCAAAACAAGGCTGGTGCTTCCTGGAACATCATTCCTTGCTGTTAACGTAGCCACCAGTTCTGTTGGGATCTGAGAATAGAGTGTACTACAGGGTATGGTGGTTCCTGAGGGAGGGGCAGGAGCTGAACCCCCAACTTTCCAGTTGGGCTGCCCCCAGGCACCCTAGTGTTTCAGGAGGAATGTTTGCTGGGCTGTGGAAAAAACTCTGGGTAACCAGCTGGAGGAGACCAGGAAAGTCACTTGACGACTCCAAGTTCTGCGCATTTTCCAAGAGAGAAAGGTGAAGGAAGCCATATTTAAATTCCCTTCTGGGCCTTATATCCTTGGAGTACGCTTTTTATTTCTGAGGTGCCAGTAACTCCTCTTGGTAACAAGAGAGGAACTCAGCATTTAGAGAGGGAGATGAAGCAGCCTTTCTGCCCATGAGGTGACTTGGGCTCCAGGGAGAAACGCCCTGTGCTGTCCCAGAAGACAAGCCTGAAGGACTCGAGGGCCCGAGAAATAGATTCTTACAGACATTTCCCAGCCTGACCCTCCCTAGAGCCCTGCTTCACTGTTGGGGATACTGTAGCCAGTGGGAGCCAGTATAGCCCCATCTGGGGCACACAGAGATCCTGTCTCTTACTGTGTTCTGCTTCCACTGATAGACACATTGTGGACCTGGCACCAACAGACGACACCTACCCATTCCGTAAACACACACAAGCCCCCTCCAGCCCTGCTGAGCTAATCTTTCCTCTCTAGCATGTCATAGACCCTCAGGTCGTCCAGGCCATGTGCTCTGGGGTTTACCTGAGGCTTAGGAGGCAATGCACAGAGGTAGTGCGCTGGCAAGGCCCTCCTTAGTGGGACCAATATTTTAATGGCTGACGTTCTCTAAACTTGCCAGCACACAGTAGCAGTGAAAAGCAGGTTAATTTTTATTATTGCTTGTATCACCTTATTGCTATTAGTTTAATGACTGAATGAACATATCATTTATTACTCTACAGACAATACACTTATCAGTTGTACCCAGGAGAACTGTCCCCTGCACCCCACTTCCCCGCTGGGGCTCCACTGGCTCCCTGGTTGCTTGATCCCAGCCAGTGACTTGTAAAGGGGGCACATTGTGTCAAGCATGTCTTTGAGTTGGGGGGGATGTTTCTGTTCTGCCTCAATCTAAGAGCTAAGAAGGGTCCCCTGATGCTGAAACACTTCCCAGTTCAAATCGCACGACACAGTGTCATTTACTGTCAGTGTAGGGAGACGCCTGGATTCAAATATTGTGTCTTTTAAGGTGATGGAAGTGAGAAAATTGGTTCTCTGGCCACACTCTAAATATACATTGTCAGAGGATTTTAAATACAGATAAGACATTTAATTATTAAATGGCTTTCGATGTGAGGCTCAAGCAGAGCTTTCTAATTAGCTGTCAGTCTGTCAGAGCTGTGGCTGGGGTGCCCGGGGCTGGCTTCTCCTGATTTTCATGTATAAATTCTACTTCTCAGCCAGCAGGCTCTGCAGAGCCCTGCTGGGCTCCTGCTTCCCCAAGGCAAGAGGTTGCCTGGGTCTTAGTCTTCTTAAGGAGCTATTCTTGCATAACCATGAAGTGTTCCTCCCCTCCCTGTGCCCCTCATACGTGTGTGCACGAGGAGGAAGTGGGCCAGCTGTGGACCACAGACAGGGATGGAAACAGAGGTCCAGCAGCTGCCAAAGATAGACAGACACCATGCTAGACGTAGGACATCTCTAGTAACTTCTCCTCAAAGGGCAATGCTCTGCTTTGCAAGTTTGGCTTTTGTAAATTCCCAGGATGCAGCAGCCAGTTGAGTTCAGCTGTTCTTGGCCATGCTGCTCCAAGGGACCCAGTAGGGTGGTAGCCTTGCAGGGACACAGCTGCACTCCACCAATCCACGGCCTCGGGACCCTGTCTGAGGTCTCAGCCCCTCCCTCACCCTGCCCCTCCTCTTCACCGCAGTCTCTCCTCCTAGAAATGGTCCATGACTACAGTCCCGGCTCCTCCCCTAGCCTCTGACTCCCAGTCAGTCCCAAGGCCTGATGGAAGGGAGGTCACAGTGAC
This sequence comes from Alexandromys fortis, assembly GCF_014885135.2. Classification (NCBI taxonomy): domain Eukaryota; kingdom Metazoa; phylum Chordata; class Mammalia; order Rodentia; family Cricetidae; genus Alexandromys; species Alexandromys fortis. The sequence goes on from NW_026067893.1 coordinate 18,063,143, forward strand.
TCCTATCCTCAACACTTGCCAGGACAAGGTGGCCACCCCGGACTCCCTGTTTGAGATCACAATTATGGCATCTAGTGGTGGCCAGGGGCTATGGAGAGGCAGGCAGGGGCTGAACACTTTGCACAGGTCAGCTTGGCCCTTGGAGACCCTGTGCTGGGGACCTGGCATTGTCCAGCTTCACTGCTCGGCAAACAAGGGGCTAGCTTATTAAGGTCACCCCAGATAGGCTCCAGAGCCTGGTTGTGCCTTGGATACGCCACCCTACCTCCCCCAACACTGGTTACTTCTGGGGGAGTTGGGAGCCCTGCCACTCTCTAAGCTGGAAACCCCACCCTGGGTTCTCTGAGTTTACTGTGGTTTCCGAGGTGGCCACATCCTTCCCTCCCCTCTACCCTTTCATCCTTGGTGACATGGCACCAAGTCTCATCTCCCTAAGATGGTACTTTTATTTGGTGGACCACGACTGTTGCTCAACGTCACTGTCTCTAAAGGGCCCTGAAAGCCCCCCGCCCCGCGCTGGGTGCCTAGTGTGTTTCTGCATGTTCTCTGTGTATACCGTGTGGGTGGCAAGCTGCCATCACTGCCCCAGCCTCACCACAGCCTTCCCTTTGCCAGCTAGGCCTCCCTGACACCAGCTCCAGCTTCCGGAGGCTCCAGCTCTCTCTAGCCTGGATGTAACTATTTCTCTCATAGCCAGCAGGGTCAGGGGGTGGGGACCTGTCCCGTTCACACAGTCTCCAGTGCTGGGGACCTCTTAGGCCTAGGTTCTTCCTCTGTTCTCCGCAGGGCTTTTATGAAGGGAGGGCATGATGATGTAGTACATGTAGAGAGTACATTCCAGAACACACGGCCTATGGGATCTGCTCTGTGTCCTCAGGATTGGACTGGGACCTCCACTGTATACAGAACTGGGCCTCTGTGTGTTTGTACCCCACGTCCGTACACCCTGACTGCTACTCGTTTTGTGGAAGGTTCCAAGGCTGGCTGCTCCAGCTGTGGTGGTTCAGCTGCTCCAGCTGTTGGCTTCTGGCTGACGGATGCGTGAGATGGGAGTGGAGAAGCAACCTCTGTGACTCCAGGGAGGGGGTGGTGGGGCAGATCAGCAGGCTCTGTGCGTGGTGCTCTGAGCAAACCAGAATCACTTCTCCTTATAGGGAGTGGATGGGAAGGAAAAGGCCCCATGGCTGCCCTGCAGTGTGTCCTGGCAACCCTGGAGTGCAGTGGACTTAGAGCAGGCAGGGTGCCAACAAGCCAGTGGTGAGGGTTGGGTGGATCGACAGACTTCCCGGATGGGTCTCTTTGAGATGGACAAGATGTGTTGTTTTGTTTTGGGGTCCTTTGTTTCTGTGTTCATGGCTGTTTAAGGAATGCAAGTCATTTTGACAAGCAAGGAGAAAAGAAATCCAAATAATGGGTGACCTTTCTGAGCTTCTAAAAGCAAATGTCCCCTTCCACGAAGAATTTTTCTCGCCTTTAACTGCCCCGGCTTCATGAACTGACCCTGCCGTTTGTCGGGTTGGCGGGGCTTTCTCTGGGCTAATCGTTGACCGTGTGACCGAGAAGTGAATTATTTAGTGCCGTCCGAGACCTTTGCAACTGGGGTTTCAGAATGTACCAGATGTATTCCCATGACCTCTGGCCTTGTTGGGCAGACATGAAACACCACTAGGAATTTCTATGGAAACAGCACAGTGTCCAGGCTGCTCTTCCTCAGGCCCAGGGATGCAGGGGTGTGAAGGAGGGGCCATGGTCATGACGGTCATGGCCTTTGATGCCTGGGTGGGTGTAGGACATACTGGTCCTGTGGGGAGAGGCTAGCCTGGGCCTGGCAGCTTCTATGGGGACTCCTCTTCAGCTCCATGGCGGGGAGTGAGGGGGGGATGTGGCTGCATCTTGTTGGCGCTCCCCAGTATCCCTGGGAACAAATGCGCAGGTGCTTTGGGTGGCTGGTCCCAGTGAGGAGCAATGAAGGCTGCGAGGTCGGTTGATGAGTGGTTGTGTGGTTTGAATTTATCCAAGTGAAGATAAAAGGATTGATGGGCGGCTCGTGTTCAGTACAAAGGCAAATGGGATCAAATTCTTCTGCTTCTCTGGCTCCGTTCACATCTGCGCTTTTCTGAACCAACACCACGCGCCTGGTTCTTGGGACAGAAGCTGTGGTCTTGAGAGGCAGTTAACAGCTGAGGCCCAGGGCTTCTGGGTGGGTCAAGCCGGGGCCATGCTCAGTGGGACATCCCTAGAGATAAGAGCTTCAGCGCTGACTTTCCTGGCCCCTCCTGCTCTGCTCCCTCAGCCTTTTCAGCTTGGCGGCTGGAAGCTTCGGGCTGATGATGAGGGAGTGTAGGTGTCAGCGGGATCCCAGTTCAATCAGAGCTGTGGAAAATAAGTATCAAGGCGGGGCTGCACAAGGTGAGCTTAGATAGCATCAGGGGCGGGGGAGCTGGACGTTAGGGACAAGGCTGTGGTGGGGTAGAGGCACCAGAGGGAACCTGAGCCTGGCAGGTCATAAGTGTGGGGGGAGGCAGAGGGCAATGGGAAGGGAATACTTGTTTACTTTTCTCAGCTTTTCTGTGACTTAAAAAAATGTGGTATCTCAGTTTTTGTTTGGAAAGGAAAGAGCAGGAGGAGGCAGCAGGCTGGGGTCTTGATCCACAAGGCAGGTTGCTTTTCTCCTGGGCTGAGAGTCTAATGGAGCCTGACATCAGAGGCTTCAGCGAGGCTGAGGAGAACAGCGTCAGGCTGGCAGCTCAGGGTGGTGTGCATGTGTGTGTGTGCGTGCGTGTGGTATATTTGTGTGCTGTGTGTGTATCCTAATGAGCGCTGCAGCGGGAGTCAAGCAGC
>NW_026067893.1:18069310-18190452 GCF_014885135.2 Alexandromys fortis
AAAAAAAAAAAAAAAAAAAAAAAAAAAATCAAAGCAAAAGTTCTCAGCATCCTTCAGGACAGGGTCTGACGCTGTCCTCTTGCAGTGAGTGGTCGTGAGTGACACTGTCCATCAGCCTTTGTTTAGAGACCTGCTCTCCTGTGACATGTGATGGCTTCTGAGATGGTCCAAAGGCTTCTTTCAGCCTGGCGAACACAAGGAGTGTTAGACTGTGGCCTTGGGCTGGAGCGGAGTCTGCTGAGATGCAGTCGGCTCTGTGCCCAGGCTCCTCCGTGGCTCCTTCTGCCCTACATTCTCCCACCTGTAAAGGGAGGGCAAGGCACCGTCAATGTGCTTTTGCCAAAAAGTCAAACACCAAAGGCTGGCCTAGCCCATTCTGAGGGAGCCAGGGGAGAGGAAAAAGGTTCAAGCAGAACGTGGGGGAGCTGGGAGTTCTCACCTGGGACCAGTCAAGAGCCCAGAAAAAAATGTCACAAAAGTGAATATGAAGCCGGTTCAACGGAGGAAAACTCAGCCAGAAGTTATTTCCCAGCTGACACCACCTGCGTGTAGGTCTGATATACAAACGCTGTGTAACTTCCATGACGCTCTGGCCCTGCTGGCTGTAGAGAAAGGGGTCCCATGAGGGTTGCTGTCTTTGTGGAGGGACATCTCTTCTATCCAGGGGGGGGGGTATCAGAAAGGACACACGGGGCATGTCTGAACAGGCCCTCACAGGGTGGTTTCTGAGGCAATTTCAAGGTCATGAGAAGTAGGAAAGTAATAATAAATCCTTGTTCTGAAGCCCGGTTCATCTCTCTGCAAGGAATGTGTCAGCAGTGTGGGGGAGGGGATGTTTCATCAAGACACAACCAGCTCTGGGAAGACACACGGTGTCCTCTGGGTGTGTGGAGGAAAGGATCCCGAAGGCCAGCAGGTCGCTTTCCCCAGTACCTCTTTGGACTCAAGGGATCCCTTCTTTTCCAAGGTGTTTTTGTCTGAGGAACCTGTCCCTGTGGTTGGGCCTGGAGTAGAGCATCTCTGCAGTCACGGTCGGTCAATGCCAGGGATTCCCAGGTACCTGCTGGTGCCCAGGTGGACAGGAAGTGGGGCTGAGGGTTAGCTTCATCCCAACACTCCCTTAATGGCCTGGGTTTGCTGTTTAACCTCTGTAGAAAGATCCCAGAGCAAGCACAGGAGCTGGGCTTGAGGTGTTAGCCTCCATGTGTGCCATTGGCATGGCTACCCCACAGTCAGCCATTCTATAACAGCTCTGTGCCTCAGTCTCCCCACCTGAAACACATATTTCCTGGTTAAGAGGGTGTGATTCACCATACCACAGGACAGCCGCCTGCCAGTACCCAGTTCTGAGTCAGATAGTTCCTGCCACACGGATGCCAGACACTACTCCAACTCACCTAGTAATGTCCCCGGCATCAGGCTCCTGCCCCCTCTTTTGTTGCTCAGTCCTACTTTCTCCCCTACCCGCCCATGCACACACACGTACCCACCCACCTATGCATGCACGCATGCACCCACCCATGCATGCACCCACCCACGCATGCACCCACCCACGCATGCACCCACTCACGTATACACGCATGTATGCATCCACCCACGCATGCACCCATGCACCCACCCACCCAGGCATACATGCATGCATGTACGCACCCACCCACGCACTCACACAGTCCCCCATCAGTTTGCTCTTCTGGGTTGGGCTCTCCTAGGACTCTGAGGCTCTTCCCCACTGACGTTTGGTCCCTCCTCACACAGGTCTCTTACCCTCTCTCAAGTGGCCTTGGTGACAGTAACCTGTCCTTCCCTGTCTCTCTATGCCTATACCTGGCTCTATACCTTACCTAATTGGTATACATTCATTGCTGACATCTTGATGGCTTTTGATTTCCCACCAGACCAGTTCACCATTGCCCTTGCCTTGGTTACCGCTTGCTCTGGCCTGACCATGCCCAGCAGTTGGGCTAGATCAGCAACAATGGCAAGGACAGCCCTGGTGAGCTGGCAGGCTGTGTGAAGATACCTTCACACATCTGCTTAGAGGTCCTGGGTTGCTTGTTACTCCCATTTTACAGGAGAAAGGGGGGCACGGAAAGCTTAGGTAACAAGTTCAGTAGGATCCACCCAAGACCAGGCTCTTACAGGTAAACTTGCAGGGTTAGGGGCATGCCAGGTGATCAGGAGCCTGGTCCCCAGAGACTCCTTTGCCACAAGGATGGACTGTTCCTATCTGCCTCAATCCCCCCACACTGCCTACAGCCCCTCGGGCCACCACTCCTTGTTCTAGAGGTCTCCCTTGCCAGTGAGTGAGGACAAGATGACCCTACCCTTGTGGAGAGCTGATTTTGAGAGGCGCCAGCACTCATTCCCACCTCTGCCTGGTGCTTGTCAAGAAAGAAGCCGATCACCAGCAGACTTCACACTCTGACACCTTAGGCCCTGGGCAAATTATCCCTCCTGCCTGGCAGGCCCAGGAGAGTCTGGGACACAGCCCTCCTGCCTGCTGGGGGAGAGAGAGAGGGCTCAGGGGCCAGTTGCATGCTGTGTTTTTCATTTGCACATCTGTGGCTCCTCATCTCCTATGCCAGGGGTGGGGTTGGGGGGAGCTTTTGGGGCTCTCTCTGAGACAGCTCATCGAGTAGTTCTCTCTTTTCTCTCTCCCCCAGTTTCTTTTCCTTTTGTCCGGTTTTCTGTCTCAGTCAGCTTTCTGTCACTGCAGCAAAATATCTTAAGAAATTAAAAAGGATTTTTAATCTGGGGTCTTGGGTTTAGTAAATGGTCACCTGATGCTATGGCTCTGGGCCTGTGACAAGCGTAGCATGGCAAAGCAGCCATAAGGAGCAGCATCCATTCCCAGCAAGTTCCAGCGGTAACTTGGGGTTCTGGCCTGGGACTCTGGGTTCTGTCTTTGGTTTACTTACTGGTCATGTGACAAACTTTTCTTTGGCCTCCGGCTACTCCCAGGGATCAGTCATAAGGCTAAGTGAATAATCTTACCTGACCTTGACTGCGTCTTTGTCTAATTGAACTGCCAATCAAACTAACCGTCTCTAGAAGGTCAGGGGCCCTCTGTGTTTAGCTTTCCCAGAAGTCACCATCATCTGATAACTCACAGGGACTGGACACAGGAGCCCTGGTGCCATTCATTCTGCTGGGCCTCTGAGGTAGTGGCCTTGGGGTGAGGTAGGGTCTCAGAGACTGAGGAACTCGTGACTAGCAGCCATGAACCACCCTGCCACTTCCCCTTCACAACTTGTTCGAGCTCAGAGGCTGCATGGAGCAGGCTTAAGTGTGGTTGTGTGTCTGAAGCCGGCTTTCAGCTGAAGCCCTTTGCCACAGACACCCACAGCTTACCTTTTGTCTTTCAGACCCACAGGGGTTTAGGAGTGGCAGAAGTCCCTAGACAATGCTCGTTCCATAGAAGGACTAGAATTCTGCTCTTCCTTGACGTAGCTGCACAGTGATTCGCATGCCAGTTTTCATAAGTCTATGTCTAAAGGGTATTATCTAATTACCCGGGTTATAAAGCAGAGGGTCTTGAGCACAACGTGACCTTGTGCTGATGGCTCAGTTGTGACGGCTTCTCAACACAGTGCTGCTTGGGTCTCCACCCCCTGCCTCCAAGTTCGTCCGTCACCACTGACGTGTGTGTGTGTGTGTGTGTGTGTGTGTGTGTGTGTGTGTGTGTGCGTGTGTGCTTCTGAGGCTTCCCCACCCACCTGTCCATCACCTCGATGGTTCTGGTGTGCCTAGTCAGTGTGGCAGAGTGGGTTAGCGTGTGGACTTTGCAGTCAGACGGCCTGGGAAGGTAACTGTGCCTCTATTACAGCATCTGGAAAACAGACATGGTGCCAACACCCTTTAAAAAAATCAACTTTAAAGCCTGGAGTGGTGGTGCACGTTTTTAATCCTAGCACTTGGGAGGCAGAGGCAAGAGGATCTCTGTGAGTTTGAGGTCATCCTGATCTATATAGTGATCTTCAGGACAGCCATGGCTACATAAAGAGACACTATCTCAAACAAACAGACAGACAGACACCTTCCCAAAATAAAGTAACGAACTTTAAGTCCCTGGGGTGGAGCCCCCCTGTAGACTGCTTGCCTAGCGTTCTCAGTGCCCTGGGTTGATCCACGGCTCCACATAAACCAGGCTGGGAGTACATGCCTGTGATGTTGGCTCTCAGGACGATCAGAAGCTCAAGACCAAACTGAACTACATGTGACTATTCCTAAAAAATACCTCAGCCATCACTGTAAGACATCTGTATTTCTAGCCCTCTGGAAGTCCAAGTCGAGGGTCATTTGGGGACAGTTTAAGACACTCTTTGAGAAAGTCTCTGTCCTAGGACACAAACAAATCAAACAAAAAAAAGCCAAAATAAATGAATTTTTAAAAACCACCAGTGTTAAGGCTGTGTGTTTATCTCAATATCAAAATACTTGCTTTGTACGCTTACGGTTTGATTTCCAAACCACAAAAGCAAAGTAAAATGCAGCCTGCCTGAGCCCCTAGGTCCAATCCCCAGTGGGAGGGAATTAAGCAAGTCTTTAGTTTTTATGAGTTTCAGATTCCCAGCAAAACTGGGAGGGAAGGAGCGGAGAGGCTTCACACAGCCTGTCACCCCACTCACCCCTACTCTCACACCCCACAGAGCCCTGAGAGGGACACTCTTGTAAGATGTCTCAAGGGTAAAATAGGGTGTGCCCATAGAACATACGAAACACTCGGCACAATGCCAGACATGTAATAGATGTCACAGGTAGCAGTAGCATGCTTGTCACCGGCGACACTGGCAACGGTAATGACAACCGTGACCACGAACAAGGTCCTCAGCGTTTGGGGAGTGCCAGGTACCATCTCAGCACCTCATTGGCTGCATCTGGACAAGGGGGAGGTCATCTGGACAATGGAGGAGGTCCGGGTCCTAGCTGTACCCCACTTAGAAGCTCCGTGCTCAGCTCATGCCTGTGCTGAGACTTGGGGCCTCATTGTGCTCCCCTAACCTCTTGTGTATCTTATGAGCCAGAATCTCTGTGGGTTTGGGGAAAGTAAAAGGGAGCTGATTAAACCGGGACCAGGCTAGATGGGGAAGTGTGGGCTGGCTGAAATCCAAGGTGTGGCTTTAACCCTGAGCAGAGGCAGCAGGGCTTGGGGAGGTTCAGGACTAGGGACAGCTCCCCGCCCTGCCAATTCAGGGAGGGGGGGTTCCTCTGGGCTTTGGAGGAAGGCAGATATTCATTTGCCTCCGTGGCAGGATGGCTGTGTGCCATCTGGAGATGGCTAGGTGTCTTCTTTTTTCCGAGGGTCCCCTTGTGTGTTGTGGTGAGGGGACCAGAGTTGCACCTGCAGATCCCACTTTCTGCCCAAGATGCCAGGGCTCAGTGATGCTCGCTGGCCTCTCTAGTAGGGTGCTCCTTCCATGACATCTGTCCTGACATTGGCTGCCTTGCCACACTGGCCAGAGTCCCAACTTCTTCCAGAAGAAGCCCAGACTGGCAGCTGCTGTGACTTGGCCACTTGCCTTGAGCAGAGACTCCTCCCTTAGCACAGCGTAGGTTCCACAAGCCAAGTCCTGTTGCTTCTTCCCTGGCTTCATTTCTTCACCAAGTGCGTTAACCCTTGCTTCCCTGCCTCGATGCCGTCCACAGAATCTTCATTCTATGTGCAGATGGGCTGGGCAGAGGAAGAGGCAGCAGGAAGGGTTCCCCATGCTGGGCACTGTGTTCATTTCCCAGTTCTCTGACCCCACACCCAAGCACTGTGCAGTGTGTGAGGTGGGTGGGTCGGACCATCTGCAGGATGGTTGCTGTGCCCCGGTGCCAGGCTGGGAGTGTGTGCATAATTGCCCTGTAAAAGCATCTCTGTGTCAGAAACAGAACAATCTACCAAATGCCATTTTGCTAAAAGGCAATTTGCTGAAGGCAATTCGTGGAAGGGCCGATTTGTCCAAAGATTGATTCATCAAACTGACTGGCTTCTTTAACTCTCTAGTGTGAGAATCCTGTATTTCTTTCTATTTCTTTCTTTCTTTTTCTTTTCTTTTCTTTTTTTAAATTAGCTTTGAAGACTTGCTCCCATTTGCCTCTGCCCAGCTCCTGATATTTGGTCTGAGGTGAACCTGACTCCAGCTTTCCACTGTAGCTTCAGGGAGCCAGAGCAGGCAACCAGGAGTCCTTAGGCCACATGACAAGGGAAACAGCTCCACTGAAGCCAAAGTCTTTTTTTTTTTTTTTTTTTTTTTTGTTTTTTGAGACAGGGTTTCTCTGTGGTTTTGGAGCCTGTCCTGGAACTAGCTCTTGTACACCAGGCTGGTCTCGAACTCACAGAGATCCGCCTGCCTCTGCCTCCCAAGTGCTGGGATTAAAGGCGTGCGCCACCACCGCCCAGCCTGAAGCCAAAGTCTTAAAGACAACAAAGAAAGGTGTTGATGCTTTGGCTAGCTGACCTGTAACTTGGCCTGTATCCTCTAACCCCCTTTGGGGATACTGGTGAAGGCCTTGCTTAGACTGCTGGGGTGAGGTGGGGCACCAAGCTCAGTTTCAGAACCAGCGATGCTTGGCCTCACTCGGGCTACTCACTATGAGAAGCCCAGAGCCCATTCAGAGCAGGTGGTCCCCTGTCACCTTTTTGTGAGATGTGAGACAGGGTCTTACTATGTAGCCTTGGCTGTCCTGTATCTCACTATATAGACCAGGCTAGCCTCTAGCTCATAGAGATCCAACTCCCGAGTGTTGGGGTCAAAGGTGTGAGCTACCATGCGGGCCTGTGTCCCCTTATTTGATAGCTTTACCCTTTCTTCATTTTTAAAACTTTCCCTCTTGTTGCTGTTATTTTTCCTGTATGACAGAACCCAGGAGCCACCTTCATTCCTTCCTGAAACATGGCGAGAAAAGTCTCCCAGACGTCTGCCAGCTGCTCCCATCCCCACTCCCACCCTCCCTTCCCTTGTCCTTGTTTTCCTGAGGTTTGTGTCCTCCAGTGCCATGTTCCCATCCGGTGTGACCTGGAGGTCACAACCCTGGAGCCTAGTGCAGTGCCTGTTCTTCGGGAAGTTGTGGAACCGGACTGTGGAGTTTGATAGTAGAGACCATAGCAAGTGCAGCGTCTTCACCCAGTGCCGCTGTCCATGGTGCCCACCTCCTAATTCAGCCTCTGGATGTGTGGACCACTGTCCAAGTCCCTTGTGTCTCTTGGTCATGGACTGTTCCTACTGTGGATAGCTTTCCTCCAGCCGGAGACCATGCCCAATCCTTACGATTGTGAATACAGCGTCCCCCAATGTGTCACCTTAAAAGGCTTGCCTGTGACTTGTCTCCAGGAGATGGAGGAGGGTTACAGCCAGTGCCTGTTCGTAGCCTGCAAGCAGCAGACACCAAGTCAGCATTTCCATTGCTGCTTTGAAAACTCTGTATTGAAGTGTCACATGTGCAAAGAGAGAGAGGTCTCAGCCATGGACATCTTGGTGAACAAACCCTCCAAACAAACACTCCAGTCAGTAGACCCAGAGCATCCAGCAGCCCCTTGTACCTCCCTTTAGTAATTCATTTATATTAGCCAAGGCTAGCCTGGTTCCTAACAGCAAGGACCAGCTTTGCCTTATATAAGAAGTGCATGAGACCTCCTAGGCCTCCTCTGTGAAGAGGGCTCTTGATAAATAAACAGCCTGTCCCCATCCTGGTGCACAGGCAGCCTTGCCCTGTTCCGACAGAGATGTCTCACCTCTCCCCACCATCTCATCATCCCCTCATTACCCAGCTCTGTGTTCTCACTGGATGGTTGGGCCTCAAGCCAACTTTTGCCACTTTTTGACTGTCAACAGAATAAAAGGATGGGACAGTTCAGTGTCCTAGGTGTCCTTCAGTTGAGTGGGGCTCTAACATCAGAGCCTCCTTGCCCTTGGAGGCAAGTCAGCTCATGAGAGAAGGCTGCTTTGTTGTGGGGACCTCTTCTGGGATGTTAGTTTTGTGGGTCAATGTTTGCAACTGCCTAGCAACCAAGCCAGTGTCAAGCCAGCATCACAGAGTGATTTATAGTGTAGCTAGCCAGACCACTTAGTGCCTTTGTCTGGTGAGGTTTTTGCACAGTTTTAACGGTGGTAGTGGTCATGGTGGTGGTGGTGGTGATCGTGGTAGTGGTCAGGGTGGTGGTGGTGGTGGTCGTGGTGGTGGTGGTGGTAATTGTGGTGGTGGTGGTCGTGGTGGTGGTGGTGGTGGTGGTGGTTGTGGTGGTAGTGGTGGTGGTCATAGTCATGATCATGGTTGTGGTGGTGGTGTTTATGGTTGTGGTCGTGGTGGTGGTGGTGGTCATTGTCGTGGCGGCGGCGGTGGTGGTAGTGGTTGTGGTAGTGGTGGTGGTGGTCGTTGTCATGGCGTTGGCGGTGGTGGTGATGGTAGTGGTGGTGGTGGTGGTATGAGAAGGTTGCACATGAAGCTGATTGCCTTATGGTGGCAGGAAGGGAGGTTTCTGCTGATGTCAATGCCTGTGCCCATTGGGCACCCAGAAAACAGGGAAAACAGAAGACTCAAACCTGATACTCTATGATGGTGATGTCCAAACTACCCTCAGGAGCTTGGTGTCAGGAATTGCCTGTGACAACATACTCTGATCCGTAGGCTGGGGCTCTTTTCCACTGTGAGAACAAGACTCAGTTCCTTGGTGAGCAGTTAGCAGGCTGCCTGCTCTTCCGGACCCACTCCAGTGCTAAGCAAAGGTAGACAGTCTCTCCCCTGCCTCCAGCCCCAGCCGTAATGCAGAAAGGGCCTGATGAGGAAACAAAGTGATTACTCCCACTTCCTGAACCCCTCCTGTTGCCTCATGCAGCCTATGACCCCAGGAGAGAGGCCAGCTCCTTTCCTTTCTCCCCCACTAAAGCATCGGTGTCAGACCCCTGCTGCTTTGAAGCGATGTCTGGATACAGAGGCCGTAGTGGCTTCAGCTCTGACTAGGGACATCAAAGCGTTCGATCCTTCTCGCCAGATGTAGCTTTCCAGCTTGAATATGTTCCAGTTTGCTGTAGCCCTTGCTAAATGCAAAAAAAACTACCAGTCCGCTGAAACGAAGGCGCTGGCCCAGATAGCAGGTCTGGCCTGTTAAGCACATTGCTCTGGGTGCCTGGCAGTCGGTCTCCTTCATGTATGAGATGTTGTGTGCAGGACACTAGCCACCTGTGGCGGGCTGAGTGAATGGCACACACCACAGACACTGGGAACTTCCTGTTTGGAGTCCAGCCCCACCTGGAGCCCCGGGTTGATTGCCAAACCCCAGGCTCCATATTCCTATCACAGAACCCCAAAGACAATGACCTCACGGTAGCTTTGACTGAGCTTTCCTATGCCTCACCATGACAACTGCTTGTGCTTTTGGCAGAGGAGGCCAAGCCACACCCCCTGCACACTCCTGGAATCAGAGACTTGGACAAGGTACTCAGTGCACACATGGCTGGCTTTGCTATGCTCCAAACCCAGGTATATAGTCTTGCAGTCTGCTCATAAGGAAGCTATGGATAAGGTGCCCGGCACACCGGGTTGTGCTGAACCTCTCTGTGACCTGCAGAGACACAAAATAAGGAGCTTTGCAGGAGGCAGCAGATCAAATGGCAGAGCCCAGAGTCCAATGTGGCCTTGGCTGATGCCCAATGCCTTGCCCCAACTGAGCCCCACTAATCCCCTCAGAGGCAGTGTGACTGCTGAGACCGGTTAGAGGTTAGAGCCTAAAGGAGATTAGTAGTGAGGACATGGGGTCCTGACCTTGATTCTCTGCTTATCAGAGTGTGGAGGGGGGCTGGAATGGGCACTTGGGGAGAATGCCTAAGTCAGGGAGGAGGGAAGCAGTTGGGCACCCATACCCAATGGGGGTGACTTGGGGTAGACACTTGTCTTCGGAGTCCTTGGCCCTTGGGAATGGAATGCAGGCTAGACTGGGGGAAGATCTGCCTACAGGACCCTTGCTATATTCCATAGGACAGAATTAGTTCTCTGGAGGCTCCCAGGAGAGACCCTTACCTTCCTCCATGACTGCCCAGATCCCTTGCTGGAAGCACAGTGTTCCATCTGGATGTGAGAAGGGAAACTGAGTCACGATGACATCATCCATAATACCAGCTTCTTGGCTGGTGCTGCTCTGCCTTTTAGAGGCCATCTGTATAACAGAGTGGGTACAAGCAACCCCAAAGCACAGACTGGGCACTGGGGGCTCCAGACGTACAGAGACTCCTGGCCCCAGCCTTTGCCTTCCTGGGGTGGCATCCTGTCCCAGTCCCTTGCTCTGGCCACGACATGAGAGTGTCAGAACGGGAGGGTCATTGAGTATCTTTATTAGCTCAGTTCAGCTAAGGTTATGGAGCCTTTGCAAAGCACCAGGTCCAGGATACGCTGGAAGCAAGAGCAGTGGGTGGTAACTAAACATCCATATGTCAGTCCAATACACTGTATTTGCTGAAAAAGGAAACTCTGTGTGTGTGTATATATGTGTGTGTCTGTGTGTGTGTGTGAGAGAGAGAGAGAGAGAGAGAGAGAGAGAGAGAGAGAGAGAGAGAGAGAGAGGGAGGGAGGGAGGGAGAGAGAGAGAGAGAGAGAGAGAGAGAGAGAGAGAGAGAGAGAGAGAGAGAGAGAGAGAGAGGACAGTTGGGAGCTAGGGAAAGGGAAGGCTAAAGGACTTTCTAGGTGCAGGGCTGCCCGATACCTCATAGTGCAGGTGGCCTATCAGGACTTGCTGAACCCTTTCGCCTTGTCATCCAGCTGAGGGTGTTCTCCACTATACCTTGGCTTCCCAGCATTTGCCACCCCCGCCCACCTCCTTATCAGTAGCCTCTTCCCGATCTCCAAACAGGCTCTGCTCTCCATTCCCAGCCAGCGGTGTGGGGCCTGCTCACGTGTTTGTGAAAGTTCTCTGCTCTCTCAGAGCACACATATAGTCTCTGCTGGTTGGGATTTTCACATCACCAGGACCGGGCCTGCTCACGTGTTTGTGAAAGTTCTCTGCTCTCTCAGAGCACACATATAGTCTCTGCTGGTTGGGATTTTCACATCACCAGGACCGGGCCACGCACGCTCTCCCCAGGGTCCCTTTATGCTCAGACACACATCTGGCCATTCTCCTAATACTGAGGGTCTTGCAGCCACCAGGGTTGGGTAACTGAGTTTGATCATGACGGGAGGCTGAGGGCTGGGGCAAAGTCCAGGCTGTGCTGTGGGGATTTCCACACCGGCCATGTGCAAGCAAAAAAGCAACTTTAGCGTGTGTGTGTGTATGTGTGTGAGACAAAGACAAGAAATGTGCCTTCCAGCCAGTCAAGTGCAACAAAGTGAGACATGCCTTGCTAGACCGTTGGCACCTGTATGATGAATCCAGGGAAGGCTTCTGGCGCACCCTAGTGGCCATTCTGGAAACAACTGTGAATCAGCCTTGGGGAAAGGAGGGACAGAAGCCCCATTTTCTGAGTAACGATAAATGGAAATGAGGTTTGATTGTTAAACTGTGCACGCACAGGATCTTCATCAGTTTCTACATGGCAGAAAATGTCCATTCTACAAAACTCTGAGTTCTACGGCCCATGGCTGGTGCCGGCAGGAGCAACTGAACCCCTAAATCTTCCCGCTATCTCCTTTGCTGTCTTCTCCCTTCATATTCTTGAGACTGCCAAGGCTTGCCTGCTCCTGCTGGCCTTCATGCTGCCTCTCTGGGTTTTCCAACTGTTTCATTTGGTCTCTTATATAGGGCAGAGGCTTCCTGCTGTGCACTGACTGGCCACCACTGGCCTGAGCTTCTCCAGTGGGTAACTCCCCATTCACCCCAAAGCTCTCAGTGCCCATTCTATCTGCTCTGTGCTCTGAGAGCTTTAGTCCCAGGCAACGTCCACAAAGCTCAGACCATCATCCTCTCTGGCCCATCTTGCAGGATCTGTCTTGACCCAGTTGTTCCAGGCTGCGATAGGCCTTCTGGCTGCTCCTTGCCCTCATTCCTTGATTAGTTCCTGGACTGCATGCTTGCAGAATTGATTTCCCGAGACACACCTTGACGCAAGGCTGTGATAAGAAACACTCAGACCCATTTATTGTAAAGATCCACTCTCGCTGCCGAAGCTAGGCCACCATTTTTTCATAGAGACCTCTGGGAGAATTCAATCTCAGCTGAGTGCCCAGGCAGCTGCACCCCTGACATCCGGATCCACTTAGGCTCCACATAGATCATATGTCCTGCTAAACCCCTTCCCTGGCTCTTGGAAAGCACAGAGCCCAACTCTGCCTTAGTTCGTAGGCCTGAGAATCACAAGCACTGGCCATTGATTTTCCTTCTCTTTGCTGCATCCTCCTGCCTGCTCTCTTGCTGGTTTCTAAATCCCTGCAAGCAACTGGAAAGCCTGCGTGGAACAGGCTTGAGCTCAATTGATCAGCTAATCGATACGATAACAAAGCTCCCGGCAGGGCGGAGGGGAGGATTAAGAGGATAATGCACAGGAGGAACAGCCCAGGTTCTCTCTTAGGCTCTGCCTGGGGGTGAGCTGCCGGCTGCTGCGCTGTGCTGAGGGCCTTCCTGGAGTTGCTGTCTCCCTGTGTACCCCCAGATTTTCTAGGGCACCACCTCCCTGCCTTTACCCTTTCTAAACAACAGGCCTTCTTAGCTCCCTGCTTCCCTGGGGGTCCAAGATAGCTGGCAATCTACTTTTTCTTCTCCCCACCTCCCAAATGCCT
Source organism: Alexandromys fortis (assembly GCF_014885135.2). NCBI lineage: Eukaryota > Metazoa > Chordata > Mammalia > Rodentia > Cricetidae > Alexandromys > Alexandromys fortis. The sequence goes on from NW_026067893.1 coordinate 18,081,998, forward strand.
CTGTTAGCTGTGGCCCCTCACTTCAGGGATGCCCCAAAGAGCCAGCCCTTCACTGATCATGTGACTGAGTCTATTCACACCACTGTAATGAAATACCACAGGATGGGTGACTTGTAAAAACAGCCGAAGTTGGTTTCTCATGGTTCTCGGTGGCAAGGCTCAAAGTTTGGTGTGTGAGGAGGGCCCGCTCTCCGGTTCACAGAAATCAGGTATCATTACGCCTTCTTTCAGTGGTGGGACAGATAGCTTTTTGTTTGAGGCGCCTTTGTTCTTGCCGTTTCTACATTGCATTAATTTATTTGCTTGTGTGAGGGGCTTGGGGGCGAGGTACATGTGCCACAGAACACAATATGGAGGTCAGAAGACAACTTGCAGGAATCAGTTCCCTCCATCCACCATGGGAGTCCCATTGATCAGGCTCCAGGGGCCAGCGTCCTTAGGTGCTTAGCCGTCACACTGGCCCTCTGAGGCCTCTTTCTGTGAGGTACCAGTTCCATTCCTAAGAGGCTGACCCTGTGTAATCTCCCCGTGCGGGTCACGGTTTCTGTCATAGGCTCCAACCCAGGGATGGATGGGGGTAACAGCACTCAGACCACAGCCTATGTCTCTGAGCCTTCACATGTGGGGGGCCCATTGCTGGGGTGCTTAGAGAGTGTTTGCTCCAATCCATGCATTTTACACATGAGAAGAGGAGAAGCCATGTTACGGAGTGTCTAACACTATGTGGGTACAGGAACATCTAGTGCTGGCCCAGCCTGTCCTTCTGTCCCTAAAGCTCTCAGGGCTCCTCACAGCCCGCAGGCATCTTCTTGAGCATCTTTCCGCTGCCCACTGATGGCTGTATCACCAGTTGCCTCAAAAACAAACAAACAAGACAGAAAAGAGAGCTAGTGGTCTGGGTTCTGCAGTAGTTGGGGGCCTAGCTTAGGGTTCTCCTGCAGTTGCTGGGTTGACGGGTGAGGGCAGGAAGCCAGCTAGGGCTGCACGGTGCCCTGGGCTGTGGCCTGATCCCCAAGGGATCTAGGCTCTCCTTGCTCTGCTGTCTGTAATCCCTCAGGGTAGACTCAGGGTCAGACCCAGCCTAGTTCCTGACTGGGTGGGCCACTTGCGACCCTCTCCTCCAGCAATCAGCTTCCCCGACAGCAGAGCAGAGAGGAGGCTAAGAACAGTTGAGTGCCATACAGAGCTCCCTCCCATGCAGCTGGGGTTCAACCAATCATGGGGGGGGGCTGATCCAGCTGCTGGGAGCTTCTCTGTAACCATCCTCTGCCCAGAGGCGAGGTGAGTGGGGACAGAGTGTCTGTGTGTCTGTTAGGACAGAAGCTCGTCTCTCACTCCACACTTTGTTCATTCTGCCAGAGTTTCTGGAGCAACAGGAGCCCATCCAGATGTTGGAATGTCATCACCGGGAGGCCGTTAGCCTCACTTCTCACCATGTCTTCCCTCACTGATACCTTCTCTCCCTGTTTGCCCCCCAGGGACCTGAGTGAGAACGCCCTCCAGGCTGTGCCCAGGAAGGCTTTCCGGGGAGCTACAGATCTCAAAAATCTGTGAGTAGGGGCCTGGGATGGCCTCCCTGACACTATCCTCATCTCTACCATATGTTCTAAGCCACCTTACAGGGAATGGGCAGTGCCAACACTTGCCTGTGATTCTATTTGAGAGCCAAGCATGAGCTTAGGAGGTATGCTCTGGGGACTGGGTTGAGGAAAGTAGGAGCCGTGGATGCCAGACCATGTTCCCAGCCTCTGGTTTGCCATGCACTCTGGCTCTTTGGGTTAAGAGCTGGGTTTAATCTCCTCCAGTTTTCCTGCCTAAGTTTGCTGAAAATCAGTTACCGTCACTGAGTCTCCTACATTGTTCAGGAAAACAATGTGCTCTCCACACGCTGATTCTGGGGATGAAATGAGATGTGGAAATTGCATACACTCCGTGGAGCACTATTTAAAGGCAATGCTTTATTAGTATTCAAATTTATTCTGGTCCAGGCTTCCCACCTCCTGAGGTCTGGCTACAGATAGGAATGGCAAATGCCTGGCATGCTTGTCACACACTCCCTCCCATGCCTGGAGCAGACATTGGTAATCGATCACCACATTCTTTCCCACTGAACTCAGATCGCAGCTTCCGTTCACTCTGAAAGCAGCACTCCAGGTAGCCTGTGTTAGCCGATCTCTCTTGGCATTCAGCAGAACTCTGGCTGCCAGCCCCTGCTGCCACTTCTCCCCAGTGACTTCCATTTGTCAGCTGCCAACGCACTCTAGGTGGTCTCCTAAATGTTAGGGAAGGATGCCCACTTCCCAAGGGGCACACAGGGCTGGGTAGAGGAATGTAATAGGACTTTTATTTCCATTTATTGTTTTAGCTGAAATAAGAAGAAATCAGCTTTTATTAATAGTTCTACTTTGGTCTGACACACATATAACACATGATTGAACTCTCTTCTTTTAAAAGAATGGAGTGTTCTGTCAAAAAATGTTCAGCCCCTGCTCTAGGCGATGCTTCTTGTCCTTACTGCTTTCTCTGCTTTACAGACAACTGGACAAGAACCAGATCACCTGCATCGAGGAGGGGGCCTTCCGTGCCCTGCGGGGCCTAGAAGTTCTGTAAGTAAAGCCCAGGCCAGGCTGTGGCTGGGGAGCGGACTCAGGGGGGGTCACACCTTAGCTGCAGCGTAGGTCCCCTGGCCAAAGTCCTCCCACACAGGGGTGTTTGGCCATTTCCCACCATGGAGGCTGAGAAGGGACTCTTCTCTGCTTTGAGAGCAAGCTGCCTTTTCTTCCGTGGCCCTTCCAGATCTGTCTCCCTGTCCTCCCAGACTTAGAGTCTATGGGATGGCAAGAGGGCAGGCACCTGCCTAGATCTGCTTTGTCCCCTTCACCTTCACACCCAGAGCAGAGCTGGTTCCTCGCTAGGTAAAATGTCACACCTGGCATGGGAGCTTCTATATGAGCAGAGGGTCCTGTCTCTGGTAAATCCTTGCTGAGCAGGTGCTAAATGGTCTGTCTGTCCCTTTCAGGACCCTGAACAACAACAACATCACCACCATTCCTGTGTCCAGCTTCAACCACATGCCCAAGCTTCGAACTTTGTGAGTCTCACCTGGGCAGTGGGAAGAGGGTATGGGTAGGATGGCCGTCCACAGCCCCGGAGCCAGCCAGGGTAGCTGGGGGTCTGAAAGCAAAAGGCACCCAATGCCTCCTGTACTCGGTTTTGTCCTTGAAGTTGAGGTGGGTGATCTGGGCAAGGGACCCTGTGAACTCTGAGAGATAAAGTCAGGCCACAGAGCAGGCTGGGAGAGATGGGAGCAAGGAAGAGTTTCCCCGCAGCAAGGGACAGCCCTGGGTTGAGACTGAGCAAAGGAGCCCAAGCCCCCTGCCTGGGGAAGGGAGGAGGCAGCTGCTGATGGAGCTGCTGTCCTCCTGTAGCCGCCTGCACTCCAACCACCTGTTCTGTGACTGTCACCTGGCCTGGCTCTCACAGTGGCTGAGGCAGAGGCCCACCATCGGGCTCTTCACCCAGTGCTCCGGGCCTGCCAGCCTCCGGGGCCTCAACGTGGCAGAGGTGCAAAAGAGCGAGTTCAGCTGCTCAGGTGGGTGCCACGTCCATGGCCTTCACTTGCCATCACCGCCTGTTCTGACCGCCGCTTCCTTCTGTCCATCCCTCCTTTGTGATGAGCATCCACATCCGCTCACTGAAATCTACTCAACCCCCTGCCCTCGCTCACCCCCTCTCTCCCATCACCTCTGGTGGGTGTCGGCATCCCCCTCCCGCCTGCCTTTTCCTTTCTGCTCTTGCCATCTCTTGGGTCTGTGTGTTTTCTTTCTCGCCTCCTCTCCTCCCCCCAGCCCACCCTCACGCCCTCTGTTCTTCCTCTCTGTCCCCCGCTCTCCCAGTCTCTACTCCCCCCCCCCCCCCCCCCGGCTTCCACTGCATGCCTTCCCCTGTTCTTTCTGCCACCCACTCTCTCCTCTCCTCCCTCTTCCCCCTCCCCAGCGCCACCGCTCCCACCCAAAGCTTCACTGCAGTCACATTAGCAGACGCTGCCCTTGGCTTCCAGTGAGGGAACACCAGAACCCTGCCCCTTTCTGGGCTCTATGCATTTGTTCCACAGAAAATCGTGCCCGATGTTAGATTTACTAATGATGGGTCGTCATAAAGTGGAATACTACTCAGCAATTAAAAGGGCTTAATAAGTACTTAAGTGCTGGACAAGGTGAATCTTGGAGGGCTTATAAATGGAAGAGATCCTCCCTTGTGATTGCAATTATGTGATTTTTATATTTATTTATATATTTATAAATTTATTATGTATACAATATTCTGTCTGCGTGTATGCCTACAGGCCAGAAGAGGGCATCAGACCTCTTTACAGATGGTTGTGAGCCACCATGTGGTTGCTGGGAATTGAAATCAGGACCATTGGAAGACGAGGCAATGCTCTTAACCACTGAGCCATCTCTCCAGCCCCCCAATTATGTGATTTTTAAAACAAGAGCCGCGGGTCTTTGGTGTTGCATCTCAGAATGGCGATATCCTTAAGGAAGGGGCCAAAGGGACCTTCTTGGGGATAGAAGGGCACCCTGTCTGGGTAGCGTTTCAACCAGCTATGCATGTCAAACGGCGAGCTTCATGTAAGTTATGCCACAGTACTTAACAGGGTGCACTCTTACATCACCCAGTGGGCATGGCGCTGGCTGTGACACTTGTCATTGAGCTATGGGAATTTCCACCATTTCAGGAGTATCACAAGCACAGGACTTGATGGAACGCTTTGTAAAGGGTGGTGCAGGAGGGTTGAGGTGCCCCTGCACCGACTGTGCTAATCATGGTGTGGGCACAGAGCCAGTGCTCGGTGACCCCAGCTCCTGTGGATATGGGGTTTCTGGCTCAGGAGGCTGAGTGGTTCAGAGTTTCAGAATTTTAGGATGGAATTTTCTAGCCTAGAAATCACCTTTGGGAGCAGTCAATTCTGTTCAGCTTGAGTTCAGAGACTGCCAGTGTATACTCTTATTCTTGGGGAGCTCCTGTGTGGACACCCCCTCCACAGACTGTGTCCCTGTCCTCGCTCAGCTGCAGATCTGAGAGGCAGCGGCCCGGCCCTGTGAGAATCTCTGATGTCACACCCACTGTCTCTGCAGGCCAGGGGGAGGCCGCGCGAGTACCCACCTGCACCCTCTCTTCCGGGTCCTGCCCAGCCATGTGCTCCTGTAGCAGCGGCATCGTGGATTGCCGTGGCAAAGGCCTCACTGCCATTCCTGCTAACCTGCCTGAGACCATGACGGAGATGTGAGTACAGGGCTGAGCAGGCGTCAGGGCAAGGCTTTTGCTGTTCAGCCAAGCTCTGTCCACCAATGGAGAGCTGGCTTCCCCAGGTTTCTCAATGACAAACGGAGAAAGTGGTGGCTTGACTCAGCTGAGCTTTCTGAACAAGGCTGGGAAGTTCCCCAATGCTGGGGAGAGGGTATCCCTTTGAGGTCCTATCTGGCCCGGTTGGGTGGAGCTGCCAGTGTGGGTTTCAGTATAATATCACCCTGGGGTGATCACCCATTCAGCCACAGAAGGCCAGGATTCTGGGGGCTCAAATCACAGTATATATCCATCTGCCTGCTAGACATCAGCCCCACAGGTGAAGGGGCTACAGGGGCCAAGAGCTTGTTACTAAGAGCGACCCTCAGCCTTCTCACACCTTCCCTCTCCCTGCAGCCGCCTGGAACTGAATGGGATCAAATCCATCCCCCCAGGAGCCTTCTCTCCCTACAGAAAGCTGCGCAGGATGTGAGTGAAGTCTTTCTGGCAATTTCCAGCAGGCAAGAGGAAGAGTCTGGGCTAGTCCTGTCTCACAGCCTAGGGAGAAACCTTGACCCACCCCCCAGCTGGCCTTCCGGTGTTAGGGCTATGTTTGGGTGTGGGGTGACATGGTGACCATGAGGCCTGGATGGGGGCACCGAGTCCAAGCCTGGCCCATGCCTGCAGCTGCTTGTCACCTTATCCTTCCAGTCAGGAAGCCATTAGGGTAGAGAGAAGGCCATTGGGCCCAGGCAGAATGTTTCTTCCTGAGTGGGAGGGACAGAAAAAGAGCAGCCTGTGGTTGTCACGGGTAGGCAACTAGCCTTTTTGTTTTCAAAGAAGTCCTGTGCCCTGTGTGGTTGGGAGGTAGAAGAAACCAGGCCTACAGCCTCAAGATGCAGCCACCTTCTTCTTGCTCCTTTTGCAGAGACCTGAGCAACAACCAGATTGCTGAGATCGCACCCGATGCCTTCCAGGGCCTCCGCTCCTTGAATTCCCTGTAAGTTGAGGACCAAGGTTTGCTGTGCTTTGTAGCTGACCAAGTTCCTCGTGGCTCAGAGTCCTATCTTGGGTACAGGGCAGCACTGACACATGACTGCATGGCCTAATGGCCCGGCCAGTGACATGGATGGACATCTCACTGCCAGGGAAGAAAGGAGACTGTCAGCTTGCTGCTTCGGTGCATGCCTTCTTTTGGAGTAGAGCCCAAGATGATAAGGCCAACTGCGATCAGTGCCCATGAAGCTGTGTAGTGCACAACCCATACAGCTGTGCAGCACATAACCCACACAGCTGTGCAGCGCACAACCCATACAGCTGTGCAGCGCACAACCCATACAGCTGTGCAGCGCACAACCCACACAGCTGTGCATGGCAGTGTGAGTGTGAGACACTCTCACCGGCTGAAATGATCAGACTTTGTGTGGCCTGTTCTGTGGGGCTTTTTGGGTTTTGGCTTTTTGGTTTTTTTAGTGTTTTTTTTTTTTTCTTTAAACATGAGTATAGTTATCTTACATTGGGCCAGTGCAGTTTAGAGGTGATAATAACCCATTTCAATGAATTCCTGTCACTCCTGGGGGCAAGGCCACTTTTCTGCTGTCTAAGAAACTGTATGCTGGGATCAAACACATGAGCCCATTGTCTATGTCTGCCGTAGTCAGCCCCGGCCTTGTCTCTCTGCCCAGTTTCTCCCTCTGGTCCCTCTTTGCCCTGCAGTTCCTGGCATAGTTCAGCTCAGGTCAGGCCACGTCAGACATCTGACCAAGTCTTGAGTCTGGTGGCTGTCCTCCCCAATTCAAGTCACCTTCACTGTGCTCCATGTGGACCCTCATGGCCTTCACCGCGGGGCCTATACCCTTGCCATGGCCTCCTCTGGGAAGAACCTCCAAGACATATTTGAGGAGCAACATGCAGGCTTTTCACTCTGACTGCCACACTGAGGACAAAATGCACGCTCCTCGCTTCTCCAAACGCCCCCCCCCCCCACACACACAGTGCTTCACTATCTGCCTGAGTACACCCCTGTCTGCATGTTTTTTTTTTAAATACTGCGTTCCCCCTCCCTCTCATTATACATAGGATTCATTCATGCTCAGTGTGGGAAACTTCGCAGATATCAAAGTATAAAAATACACCGCTTGCAATCCCACTACCTACCACGTGTGCTGTCTGCTGGTCTATTTTTTCCCCGTGTCTCTGAAAATGTGTGCATCCTTTCTGCCTGGAGACTGTCTCTCCTTTAAATCTGAGACTCAATAACTTTATGTGAGGCCGCTTGGAAGGGCACCTCTGCAGACCTCCGTGGAGTTCACTGCGGTGGGAGTGGGCAGAGGGGTAGGCACAGTGGTAACATAACAGCTGCCGAATCTAGCCCTCTGGAGAGAGTATCTTCCTGCACCCTAGAGACAGGCCTCTTAAAGACTCATTACTGCTACCTGCTGGCGAGCTGCTATAGTAACCATATTGGTGGAGAGCCTTCCTGTGAAAGGCCTGTGGGCCCCTGCAGAGCCCTGCTGAGGCTTGGCTAAGCTGCCCTCTGACCTTCCCTCTCTGTTGCCTTTTCTTCAGGGTCCTCTACGGCAACAAGATCACGGACCTGCCGCGCGGTGTGTTTGGAGGCCTATACACCCTCCAGCTGCTGTAAGAACAGTTCTGGGAGGCCCTCTGGCTTCCCAGAGACACAAACCCCAGCTCTCTGCTCTCTGAGATAGGTTGCAGATGCTGTCTGATGATATTCTTACCTTTGGCGTTGGTAGAAGTTAGGGTCTGCTAATACAGCCCCAATGTTTTGGCCTGGTAGTACCCAGGGGCATCAGGTCGGGTACCGAGGTGGGAAGTGGATGGCTCTTCAGGGAACAGTCCAAGAGAATTTGTCCCTGGGTCTTCACTATTCCTCAGTCATCAAGTTCTAGTCAGCAAATAGCCCTGCAGCATCTTTAACTCTGTGGCTTTTTCTGGAAGCTTTAGTTCATACCACACTTGGGGACAAGACTCTGAGCTAGGACATGAAGACGGTCTGCCCCAGTGAGGCTATGGGTCAGATGTGGAAGCAGAGGTGGGCTCAGTGCTGCTTGTTAAGTCTTAGGATCCAGAGGCTTGTGAGATGTGACCCTGTGCTTCTGGGCTCTTGGGGACAGAGCTGTCTCTTGTAGGGGTCCCCAGGCCAGCTCTGCCTCCTGGAATCAAGAGAATTCAGGTCAGGAATCTAGACCTAGTTGGTACTATATCAAAACACCCCTGTGTATGCATGGGGACCCCACAGGATCACGGGAAGGAGGAATCCCTCTGCCCCTGCGTTCTCCTGTGTCAATTCAGAGACGTAGCATGCAGACAGAGAAACTGAAAGCAGTGTGGGGTGGCCTGGGGCCGCCAGTGTCCAGGGCCAGGATGGTGATGGTGCAGACTGTGTGAGGGTCAGACCTTGCCACTCTCTTACCTCCCAGCCTGTCTCTGCCCCCAGGCTTTTGAATGCTAACAAGATCAACTGCATCCGGCCTGACGCCTTCCAAGACCTGCAGAACCTCTCTCTGCTCTCCCTGTATGACAACAAGATCCAGAGTCTCTCCAAGGGCACCTTCACCTCCCTGCGGGCCATCCAGACGCTGTGAGCACCCCTTTCCCTCTTTCTTGCTCCCCCAGCAGGGGAGCTATGGTGGTTACAACCCTGGAGTCCACGTAGCTGCCTCCCCTGGGCTACTGTGCACCCTGAGGTGGCTTCCCACTGAGGACAGACATCTGCAGACTCTGGATGGACAGATGATCCTGGGTCACATGACCCTGGGTCACATCCCAGTGAGGGATCTTATTGACCGGGTGACTCTGGGACAAGTTCATAACTTATCCGGTCCTTCCTTTTATCTCTCCATAAAATGAGGGCATCTTCATAGAGTTAAGAGATTCACGGATCCTTTACATATTGATAAGCTCACGGAAAGGCTGGCTAAATGCCAGCTGGAGTTTACTAATAGCAATGATAATAGATAGTGTCTGTGGATTCCAAACCATGTTTCCATGTTGACAGCTCTATGTTCTCAAGGATGGCATGCCGTTTAGTCGGCAATATCTTTTTCTTTTCTTGGTCGTTCATTCAGTAATAGCACATCTGGAGAGTCAGGAGGAAAACAGGGAAGCAGAGAGCACTGAATCTAGTCAATGGTTGTACTCCCTCCCTGTGGAGAGCTGTGTTCCCTTCTCTGTGAAGAGCTCTGCTTCCTTACTGTAGAGAGCTGTGCTCCCTCCCTGTGGAGAGCTGTGCTCCCTCCCTGTGGAGAGCTGTGCTCCCTCCCTGTGGAGAGCTGTGCTCCCTCACCGTGGAGAGCTGTGTTCCTTCCCTGTGGAGAGCTCTGCTCCCTCCCTGTGGAGAGCTCTGCTCCCTCCCTGTGGAGAGCTCTGCTCCCTCCCTGTGGAGAGCTCTGCTCCCTCCCTGTGGAAAACTGTGTTCCCTTCTCAGTGGAGAGCTGTGCTCCCTTCTCTGTGAAGAGCTCTGCTTCCTTACTGTAGAGAGCTGTGCTCCCTCCCTGTGGAGAGCTGTGCTCCCTCCCTGTGGAGAGTTACAAGCACAGCAGAAGCAGTACAGTGAAGCCCCAAGTGGGTCATCACCAGCTTTGACTCCTCCCCAGTCTTGCTTGTCTCCACATCCCCTTTTCCATGCCACCCAAACTGTTTGGAAGCAAATGCCAGTCATCATGTGTCCTCTGTTCCTGGCCTCGGAATCTCTGAAAGGCAGAGATTTAAGGATGTCTTGTGTGCTGAAGTGTTGGTCCCCCTTTTTTGGGGGGGAGAGCTGAAAACTGCAAGCTGCGATGCTGGCTGGAAGAGTCACTGGGGAGAGTCTCCTGAGGGTATCTGCTTATTTTAAAATGTGTCTACAAGGGTTGGGGGTTATAGTTCAGGGCCAAAGCGCTTGCCTCACATGCATGGAGCCCGGGGTCTACCTTCAGTGCCACAAAATGAACAAAACCTGCAAGGCTGTGAGTGTGTCTAAAAAGTTAATAACTAATTCTTTTATATCATCAAGCATTTAAATCAGTGTTTGAATTCTGCCTGACTCATATATGTTAGGCAATTTTTCATTCTCTGTTGGAATCAGGATTTGATGTGGCCTATACAATGGACTGGTGTGTTTAAGGCATCTTTGTCTCCACCTGTGCATTGGTCTCTCCTGATGTGGCAGATGCCTCTGATGAGGGAAGACTTACTTTGGCTCATACAGAGGCTCAAAAAAGCTTATTTTGTTTGAGAGTTCACGGTTCAGTCCATGGCCACTTGGTCCTTGTGTGTAACTTCATTGGAGATAGGAAGATACAGCAGAGGAACTTCTTCAGGATAGAGAAAGAGGGAGGAAGAGGAGGAGCAGGAAGAGGAGAAGGACGAGAAGAGGGAAAGACAGACACAGAGAGAGAAAGAGAGAGAGATGTGTTTAACTTGTCCTATTACCAATAAAGACGTGGGAGTCAAATATTGGGGTAAAACCTGATAGATCAGAGAAGCGGCAGGGGGCAACCAGCTGACCTCTCCACACCTTCCAGATGGACGAGATGGTGGAATCTCTAAGTCCCTCCCTACTCCTTCCTGTGCATCTTCTCTACCCATATTCCTGGCTTCTCTATAGCCAATGCCAGCTCTGCCCCAACTCAAGGTTGACTTTATGAATACAGTCTCTGGGTGTTGCATTGTGATCCGCTCTCCCTCAGCAACAGAGAGGATGCCCTAAGAAGCTAGTGAGATGGTTTGGCACTGTCGCCAAAATCGATGTCTTGAGTTCAGTCCCTGGGACCCACCTGGTAAGAGAGAACTGAGTCCTACAAGTTGTCCTTTGACCTCCACAAAATGTTATGACATATGTGCCCCGCCAAATAAATAAGTTTAGTTTTAAAATAAGCAGATACCCTCAGGAGACTCTCCCCAGTGACTCTTCCAGCTAGCATTGTAGCTTGCAGTTTTCAGCTCTCCCCCCAAAAAGTGGGGACCAACACTTCAGCACACAAGCCTGGGAACATTTCCCACGGAAGTAAGATGTCCTCCATTGCCTTTATTCCCTGTCATTCCTTCACTGGTGACACTCCAGCATTTGCTCTGTCACGTTGGAAAACAGCATCTCTGTGGGACCAAGGCACAAAGGTCTCTCTATGTCCTTCTAGAGCAGTGGTTCTCAACCTTCCTAATGCTGTGACCCTTTCATACAGTTCCCCATGCTGTGGTGACCCCCAGCCATGAAACTATTTTCACTGCTACTTCAGAACTGTAATTTTGCTACTGCTATGAATCGTAATGTAAATATCTGATATGCAATCCCTGTGCAAGGGTCGGTTTGACCCCCTAAAGGAGTTGTGACTACAGGTTGGGGACAAATGTTCTAGACTGAACATTGGATCTAGGAGCTTGTCCTGGTTCAGGTTTGATTAGCTGACTGACAGGTGGCTTTTTGGCAAGAGGATTTGGGAAGCATTAGGAATCTGTGTAGTTGCCTCTTTTTTTTTTTTTTTTTTTTTAAATGAAGCAACCATTGACCTTCTCCATGGTGATCAACTTCATTGTCTACCTGACTGGATTTAGAATCGCCATGGAAACACACCGCTAGATTCGTCTTTGAAGGCGTTTCCAGAAAGGTTTAGCTGAGATGGGAAGCCCCACCCTGACTGTGGCTGACGTTCATCTTTGCTTCTTTACTTCCGGTGACCCCCAACTCTCTTTTGATCTTTCCACTGCCATACCGCCCCACCAGTATGGACTCTGTCTTTTCTTAGACCCATGGGTAGAAAGATGCCGGCTACTTTGTCACAGCAGGGAGAAGAGCCACTAAATACAGCCTCTGTGCTCGCTAATGCATCCGGGTCCTGAAGGGGTGGTGCTGGGACTCGGTCTTCGACATTCTCTGCTGCTGCTGCTGTGTTCTGTCATTAATCAAGAGAACTCCCCACACAGAGAGGTCCACCTACTACCTGCTTAACTTCAGCTTCTCTGTCCCCTCCTCCCTACTCACTGGGATCTGACTTCTGTGGTCGGGGCGGTCCCTGCTGGGGCTGCCTCAGTGTTAGGCAGCATCTGTGTGAGTCTGAGCAGGTGCAGTTACAGCGATGACACCCACTCTCTGGGGACTCAGCTCAGCAAGTCGATGTCAGCTACAATGACAAACTCATTAAGCTCACGCATACACCTGCAGCCTGGCGCCTGTTAGTTAATTTACTTACTGGCAGTGAGAGGAATAACCCATCCAGGGGGAACTTCACTGAGCATGTGGAATTAGAGGTTACGGGGAGAGGTGGGTAAGACTGTTGTGTCCGGTGACTGGCAGCGTCTCTGGCAGAAGCCTGCTAAGGAGATGGGGATGGAATAGAGGGACTCATGTTCTTCGTATGCCATATCTTGCTCAATAACAGTGACCCCATGAAGGCAGGGCCTATGGACTGTATTTTTATTCATAAGGAACTTGGGATGGAGGCGGTCCTGAGACCCCCACAAGGCTGAACAATAACAAGCCCAATCATTTAAAAACCAGGTAATTTCCTCAATTGTACTTCAGCGGAACTGGCTCCAGGAATGGCCGCAAAGCCAAGCCAGACTGCCTTAAACACCTGCTCATATTAACAGAATCATGATTTGGAGCAAGAGCAAAATACGTGAGAACCTAAGCTACGGTCATCTCCTCTTCCTAGAGCCAGGGACCAGTGCACTACCCTGGCTGAGTGCGGAAGTAAATCCACCGTCCTGTGGGTTGCTTGATTGATCCACAGCACCCATGTGTGAGCTGCAGAGCTGCAGTTTTGCTCCCCCCCCCCCACAACAGCAAACAAAACACTGCATGCCGAGTGTCCCGGCTGCTCACCAGGCTGGAGACCAAGAGTCAGACTCAGCCTGAGAAACAGATAGAGATGCTGACTCAAAATTCAAACTAACAAACCAATATAGCCTCACGGAGGTGTGACTTTACATGCCTAAAGCCTCTAAGCGAGCAGTTCAGTGACCGAGTAAGTCCGCAAAGCTGCTCACAGTCCAGGCATGGAAGGTCTCCACCAGGCTCCCTGGTCCCTTGTACCCATTCCCAGCCCCGCCCCGGGCAATCCCTGGGCTGTTTTCCCCATCTCGGGACTGCCTGTTTCTGACCATGGCACACAGTGGGCCGCCTTTCCTAACTGTTCTCTCTCCTTTTTTAAAAATATTTATTTATTTATTAGGTATATAATATTCTGTCTGTGTGTATGCCTGTAGGCCAGAAGAGGGCACCAAACCCCATTACAGATGGTTGTGAGCCACCATGTGGTTGCTGGGAATCGAACTCAGGACCTTTGGAAGAACAGGCGATGCTCTTAACCTCTGAGCCATCTCTCCAGCCCCTGACCTCTTTCATGTAGTGTAATGTTTTGGGTTTTTTGCATCATGTTGGGTATTTCATCCTTGATCTGACTGACAAGAAAACAGAGGCAGAGGAGTGGCTTTTGTTATCGACAGTAAGGTTCCAGGGTATCAGAGTCGCTGTGTCCTGTTCACCCCACCCGGCTGAAGTACATTTGGGTCCTTTCCCAGGAGCACTTCCCGGAAGTTGACTTACAGCTCCCCATCCATCAGTGCTTTTATTTCTCTCTGGGTCACTGGGGCACAGAGTGAGTTCACTGTTAGTCAAGAAGCTGAGCTGTCAGGGGGCTTCACGGTGGCTGTAGCATCGGGCCTTCCCTCCACCAACCTTGCCAACACTCTGCTTTGTCTTTTGTTTGAAATTATCTGATTATGACCATGCTGTGGGTATGCAGTGAGGCCTCACTGTGGCTTTAAACCCAGAATTTCCTTAATGGTGAATGTGGTAGACCAGCTTCTGTCCCCAGAGACTCTCCCTGCCACTTCCTACACGTGAAGAGCTGTCTACCTTTCCACGGTCAGAATGTTTGCTGTAGTCAGGTGTAGCCACAGGGGCACATGTGTCCCGGGTACACCTTTAATACTGGAGAATGTCCTGTCCGCTCTAGCTGCCTGCCACTTGAAATCGTTAGAGACATCCATCTGAGGCTGGGGCATTGCCCAGTGGTAGAATACTCAGCTAGCTTTGCTCAAAGCCCCAGACGAGTTCTCCGGCACAGCACGCACTCATACACACAAATCCAACCGATGTCAAAACTTAAGTTTGCATTGAAATCATTTGCCCCATGTTCTAGGTTGTTTTATACTCAAAAACCTTGCACACTGCCGCACCAATTAACCGGTCTCACTGATTGGAAAGGGGATCTGCCCAGGTCATGTACAGGGGAGCATCAATCCAGCAGAGGCACAGTTCTAGGGTGCAGGTGGGGGTGAAGGGAAGCTGGGAGGCCCCTGAGCAACCCCCGAATCCTGCCTTGTTTCAAGTGGTCCAGGCTACCTGGCAAGTCAAGTTCACATCCTCTTGCTTACTGAGTGGGATGCAGAAGCAGGGAAGGGACCTGGAGATAAGAAGAGCCAGGAATCAAAAAAAGGCAAGGGGGAGAAAGCTGGGTCAATGTAAGCCCTGGTCAGCATCCCAAACCAGGACCAAAGACTGGACATAGGAGGTGATGGATGGGAGAGAGGTCGTCCAAAGTATGGATTGAGCTGGGTACAGACCCTGGACCAGGGTCTCACTTAGGTTTTGAGAGCTATGCAGTTCCTAGAATGGGCTAGGCTGTGCTAATAAGCAATAGAGCTTGGATTATGGCACTCAGGTGGAGATGTGGCCCTGCCCTGACCCCATGGCCCTCCATCCCTAGTTCTATATCGAGTATACAAGTTCTAGCTCAAGGGTGACAGCTAGGACAGGGACAGGGAATGTTCATCCTAACAGCCCTCTGCAGACATGCCCAGTGGGATGGTGCCCAGACGGGTAAGCGGGCCTGAGGATGGCATGGTTCAGGAGAGGTGGAGCTGCACAGAGGGGTGACTCGGTGGTTAGTTGCTCAGACTGCTCTCACAGGGGACTGGAGTTCAGTTTCCATCACCCCACCCCAGGCAACACACACCACCTCTGACCCCCCTCTGGTACCTGCACTCATGCGCATATGACCCGCAGACATACACATGCATAGAATTAAAGACAAGATCTTTAAAAAAAGAACTGGCAGCCGGCTTGCTGGGGTAATATGAATGGTAGCAGCCACCACTGTGAGCTGCTCCCCACACCTTCACAACACTTGCTGGTGACACAGCAGGGAGCTGAATGAGTCTCTAGAGTAGCTAGCAGGCTGCTTGCTGTTCTTTCCTGGGGTGAGAGACTGCTAGAACCCTGACAAGGAAAGGCAATACTATTGCTTGGGGTGGCGTGGTGACTCCAGGTGCAGCTGCCATGCAGACAGCCCCCAGCCTCACCACCCTGGCCCCATTGCTCTTCAGGATGGCGGCTGTAGGCCTTGGGCCACCTGAGGCTGCAGGAGAGAAAGAGACCCAGACGGTGGCCATGGGGAGGCCCAGAGGCCACGTTTGGCTTGGCATTCTGTCGCCTCAGCTTCTTCATCAGGAAGGAGCAGGTTGGTCTGTCAGTCTCTCCATCCCTTCTCTGATGGGCTGGCAGAGGGATACACACTGACAATTCTCTACACCACATTTCTCTCATGGCCGGCTCTGTCCTACCTGAGGCCACCAGCACTGATTCAGCCCCAGGTGGTTACAAAGCCTAGCCTCCATTTAGGTCAGCAGCCCTGGTCTCTGACAGCCCATGTGTCCTTTTGGACAGGCATCTGGCCCAGAACCCTTTCATCTGTGACTGTAACCTCAAGTGGCTGGCAGACTTCTTACGGACCAACCCCATTGAGACAAGCGGGGCCCGCTGCGCCAGCCCTCGGCGCCTGGCCAACAAACGCATTGGGCAGATCAAAAGCAAGAAGTTCCGCTGCTCAGGTAAGGGCCACGTGCATGTCTCCAGTAGGCTTGAGGACCAGCAATGTGTTCTGGTGGCCTTAATGAAGAAGTGCTCAGGCAATTTTGAGCTGGCTGGTTGGAGCTTGGATGGGATGGTTCCTCTGCCTTGCCCCTCACTTAGCTACAGCCTGGGGGAAGTAGGCTTGCTGAAGCCGTGGAGGGAGACCTCTGCTCCCAGGTCAGCTCTGCTGTGACACTGTGTCCAAGGCCTAGGAAGCATCTCAGTGGGGCAGGCGACTCCTCCAGACCTGAGATGCAGCCCACTCGGCATCTGTCAGTGGGCAGTTTGGTCCTGGAGCCTAGTGCCACCCAGGCTCAATCCTATCCACAAGGTCAGCACAGTGACTGCCTGTGTTGTGCAAGCAGAAGGTTTAGGGGTGCTGCTCAGCACTGGCCTGGGGACATGCGTGCTCTGGAATGAAGTCTTCTACACATAGAGGTGTGCTAGACAAAGACTGTATTCTGAGGTGCCTTCCAAGGGAAATGGGGCTGACCGGCTGATTCTATATTCTGATGCTTTTGCTTCTTTTCCCCAGCCAAAGAGCAGTACTTCATTCCAGGTAGGAGAGTGGGAGACAAAGACCAGCTGGGGATAGGGGCTGGGATGGTGGCTGTGGAGGGAAGGCTGTGGAGGTGGGGGCTTGGGGACCCTCAAATGCTTGGAGCCCACTCAGGCCCTTAGCCCTGCCACCCTCTCACTCTAGGGACGGAGGATTACCACCTGAACAGCGAGTGTACCAGCGATGTGGCCTGTCCCCACAAGTGCCGCTGTGAGGCCAGCGTGGTAGAGTGTTCCAGCCTGAAGCTCTCCAAGATACCCGAGCGCATCCCCCAGTCCACGGCTGAGCTGTGAGCACCTGAGCTGCCCGCCCTCCCCTCAACCCGGCACCCACTGACCCACCTGGGTCTACTTAGGGCTCCTCTCCAAACCAGCTCTGTGTGTGGGATCATGGGAGACACCGGCTGGGGTATGCCGGCTGATGGCTTTGGCAAGATGTAGCCCTCATCCATGACTCCTACTCCTGCTTCCGCCTCCTTGACGGGTCTTTGACATCCAGGGTCGGTCACCAGCCTGAACCATGAGTGGCTTTCCTTAGGGGTGATTCTTTAGGGAGACATGAATCACTGTCTCAACCTGAGGTTGAAGTCATCCCTCAACCACTGTTTTCCTTTATCTAAACGTATGACTTTGTGTGCCTGTTCCTACACACATTTGTCTTTTATGTAAGCAAGTCTTCATTACTTTTGTTCCATTTGTCCGTTGTGTGTGTGTGTGTTCATGCCACCGAGCCTGTGTGATCAGAATCAGCTTTTGGGAGACAGTTCTCTCCTATCATGTAGAAGAGGACAGGACTCAAACATTCCGAGCTGGTGGCAGGCACTTCTGCCACTAAAACACTGTGCTGGGCTTTCATTGCATTTTGTTTAAGACAGGGTTTCTCTGTGTAGCTCTGGCTGTCCTGGAACTCACTCTGTACACCAGGTTGGCCTCAGACTCAGAGACCTGCCTGCCTCTGCCTCCCGAGTACTGGGATTACAGGTGTGCAACACCACCACCTGGCTCCTTCCTGACATTTTTAATGTTAAAAATATACCTTATTTGCTGCCCCCCCCCTTTTGCCTAGTGCCAGGTCCAGCTTTCTTTTTGAAATGATTTCAGTCAGCCTACTTTGCACCCCGTAATCTCAAAGTGAAAGGCATAGCCAGGTCGAACCTATATGTGTGTGTTTGTTCCATTGCTTGTCTTCTACAGACGACTGAACAACAATGAGATCTCTATCCTAGAGGCCACGGGGCTGTTTAAGAAACTCTCACACCTGAAGAAAATGTGAGTTTCCCGTTGGTGGGACAGTGCCCATCAAGATGTTGGCATGGGATAGGAAGGAAAAGGCTAGGGTGCAGAGCGCCCCCTGGGGGCAGGGGTGGGGTTCCTACACCTGGAGGTGATGGCTACAGTAAGGGAGGGAGGGGTGCCTAGGTGCAGGAGATCCACAGTCCTCCCCTCTTTCCTCTCCCAGTAACCTGAGCAACAACAAGGTGTCAGAAATCGAAGATGGGACGTTCGAGGGTGCTTCATCTGTCAGTGAGCTGCACTTGACTGCCAACCAGCTGGAGTCCATCAGGAGTGGCATGTTCCGTGGTCTAGATGGCTTACGGACCCTGTGAGTGGGTGGAGCTAGGGGCACCAAGACAAGGCACAGCATGGGCCTCTGCACTAAAGAGAAATAGCCTGCTCCTAGCCCCATTGGCAGGAGAGTGGGACCCCTGACGAACCTGTCTGATAGGACAGATGATCTCCTGGCTGTAACTGGCCCATCCTCTTGTTCTTGGGATGAGGAGGTAAAGGGATTGGAACCCCCGCCATCAGTGCCCTGTGGTCAAGGCTTCTGGGATACAGGTGTCACGTGCTTAGAAGTCACCAGAACAACCACAAGAGGGGTGGCTAGCTGTGAGGGGATCCTGCCGAGGTGACTTGGTATGTGTAGATGTCAGAGCAGAGATGTCCACCGTCCCTCGAAATTCTGGACTGTGACTTGGAGCCAGACAGAGCGCTCCAGGCCTTGGGAACCCACTAGGATCTCATGGTCATCACCCTCCATGACCACTGCAGGGAGCTCCCTCCAGGTAGCGCTGGCTAGTCAGTGTCCAGGAGAGAGGCCACATCCCTGTTGGTCTCCACAGATGTCCCTGTGTATGAGGTCCATCTTAGAGCCACCTGCGGCTGTGGGACACACTCCATTCCAACACATCCTAGCTGCCAATGGGTAGTGGCTGCCGTTCTGGAGATCAGCTCTCAGAGCCACCTGCCTGGGATGAAGTCCCTGTCATGCATGCAGCATAGTTAGCTCTGTCTTCTGGTGCTGGTGACTTGTCAATGCACGTGGGACACCTGGGCAGTTTTGGGAAAGCAGGGCCAGTCGAGCGCTCTTTCTCAGCTCCGTCTTTTCCTGTGAGCCGAACGAGTGTGGCTGTATTTCCAGTCTGTTCCTGTTTGGCTAGTCTCCTCCCTCTTTCATCTGCTCAGTTCCTCTCGGGTCCTGGGAGAGACTGAACCAGTCACTTGTGTTCTTTCTGAGGGAGGGTCAGTGTGGACACGGGGCAGCAAAAACCCAGGAGGGACTGTGAAGTGCCTAGACCCTCAGAACCACTCACAGGTGCAGATAAAGACCTTCTCATGCTTTATCTACATATATTTTTATACTTACAAACATATACATGCACACACACACGGATCTATATAACCATCTATATAACCATCATGATGGTCTATGCCACACATAGCCAGTTTCTCCAAAAATCATCACCATTCTCTCTATTATTAATATTATTAATGTAATAAGACCGTCTAATCAGCAGAGGGGAGTGGCACACACCTTTATCCCAGCACTCCTGAGGCAGAGGCAGGCAGATATCTCTGAGTTCAAGGCCAGCCTGGTCTGCAGAGTGAGTTCCAGTACAACCAGGGCTATGCAAACAAACCCTGTCTCAAAGTAAAGCAAAACAAAACAAAACAAAAACATCTATCTAATCATGGATGAGGAAGAGAGAGAGAGAGAGAGAGAGAGAGAGAGAGAGAGAGCGCTCAGTGGTGAAAAGCATGCATTGCTCTTGCAGAGGACCAGAGTATCCATAACAATAGCTCACAACCACCTGTAACTCCAGTTCTGGGGGACCCAGTGACCTCTTTTGGCCTCTGTGAGCAGTTACGTACATGTGGTGCAAATAAATTCATGCAGGAAAATACACATAAACACATTTCTTTAAAAAGATTATCTAACATAAGATGCAACTCCTTAGCAAAATTTTCAGTACATATATGGTATTGTTTGCTAATGGCGCTGCACTGCACTGAAATTTTATAATTGAAATTATATACATCACAATGTATAATATATAAACACATATGTATGTTTATACACTGGAATTTTTAGGCACTATTTATTCTGTATAACTGAAGTTATACATATATGTATCACAATGAATAATATATAAACACATGTATGTTTATATGTAAGATATATATATATATACATACCTATTTTTTTTCCTTCTCTTCCTCTTCGTCCTCAGCAGGATGTCCCTGTGTAACAAGTTAATCTTGAATTTGTGATCCTCTTGCCTAGGTCCCCCAAGTTCTGTGATTATAAGCTTATGCCACCATACCCAGCTCCCAGATTTGTTTTAATAGAAACCTGCAATAAATTTTGCTTAGTAACCTGCTTTTCCCTCCAATATGGACCCTTTCATATATCACAGAATTTCTCTAAAACATAATTCTCTGTAATTACCACTCGGACTGTTTTGCATTCTGTATTTTGAGAAAAGCTGTGATTACCAGCTTTGTCCCGAATCTGTGTACCTCCCTGAGTATTCAGGCGATGAAGTCCTGAAATAGACCGGCCGATGGCAGCAGAAAGGACTTTGTAGACAGCCTGGGACAGCTCAGCAGACATACTTCCTGAGAGGCCCGCCCTGGTCTTACCAGCGTGTGTGGAAGTGCCCATCTTCCGGCTTTCGCCTATGCTGGCCATATTATGACCGCATTATGACCATGATGTTTTGATTTCTTCTCCAATCTGATAGGCAGAAACTTGGTGTTATTTAGGTGTCCTTGATTCCTGGTTAATCAGCCTGACCTGCTCCAAGGGTGTTCACAGTCCCTTGAAATGTCCCTCACAATTGCCTGTGCTGTGCTGGCTTGCTTTCTGCTTTCATTTTTGGTCGGGGATGGGAATTAAAGGTGTCTTGGACAGTGAGTAATGGGGACGGGGCATTGTTGCAGAGAGCAATGAGGAAGACAGACGGCCTAGAATGACATCCTAGCAGGGCCAGGTGTGGCTGTCCATAGGCCACAGGGGTCCCTGAGGAGATGGCCTGGGGCTAGGGGAACCCTCCGAGGGGTTATCCATCTTCTCCCGTCACCCCTCCCCCCAGGATGCTCAGGAACAACCGCATCAGCTGCATCCACAATGACAGCTTCACGGGACTGCGCAACGTGCGGCTCCTGTCACTGTACGACAACCACATCACCACCATCTCCCCTGGAGCCTTCGACACCCTTCAGGCCCTGTCCACACTGTAAGTCTCAGCCTTGGAGGACAGGCAGGTTGGTGGCTCCGGCCGGGGGAGCCTACCTACCGTCCTAGGTGGGGAACTTCTCGGGTCTTACACTTGAAGACTCCTTTAGAAGGGGCACGGGTCCTTCTTGTTCCTTCCACGGCTAGTTCTGTCTCTGGTCCTAGGAGGTTATTAGCTGTCTGTGCAGGAGCATAGATCGCTGTGTGGCCAGGAGAGCACCCCACCAGGTTCACTGAGATTGGTATAAGTGCCCTCATGACCACATTCCCCACCTCTTCCAGAAACCTCCTGGCCAACCCATTCAACTGTAACTGCCAGCTAGCCTGGCTGGGTGACTGGCTTCGGAAGAGAAAGATTGTGACAGGGAACCCACGCTGCCAGAACCCCGACTTCCTACGGCAAATTCCCCTGCAGGATGTGGCCTTCCCTGACTTCAGGTGTGAAGAAGGTAACGTGCGGGTCATCCAGCAAGGAGAGAATGGGGCTGACCAGAGAAGCTGGGCAGGCAGCACCCTACTGGGCCCTGGGGAGGGAATAGGAGATGCTGACCCTGGAGCTGCTTCTGTGTAGTCAACAAAGGGGAGGGGGGATAGAAGAAGGAAATAAACATGACTTTTTTTTGGTTTTTCAAGACAGGGTTTCTCTGTGGCTTTGGAGCCTGTCCTGGAACTAGCTCTGTGGACCAGGCTGGTCTTGAACTCACAGAGATCTGCCTGCCTCTGCCTCCCGAGTGCTGGGATTAAAGGCGTGCGCCACCACCGCCCGGCCTAAACATGACTTCTTATCCCATCACACAAAGAGAAACTCAGTAACTCCTCAGTATTTTTTTCCTCATGGAAATGTGTTTAGCTCAGACACCAGCTCCAGGGGCCTGGGGCCAACACGACTTTCAGAGCAATAATCACCTGAGTCTGATTCCCCACTTGCCAAAGACTTGGTCATCCTGGTCCCCTGAGCTCCTCGTCTCTCTGTGTCCACAGCCGTCTTCCCCTTCCAGCAGATGTAGCTTTTCCTTCAGTTCTTTCTAAGCACCACACACCGAGGTTCCTGCTGGAAGCAGATTTTTCCTGGGGTAACCAGCAACTATGCCCCTCCGTTGCCCCGTTCCTAGGTGTCTCAGCATGTCCTGCCATGGGGGCTTTTCTCAGGCTGGTGTCAGCTCTCAGACCCCTCTGCTGCTGGACGCTGGATACAGGTCCCTGGTCTCCATACCTTTGCCCTCGTGCCGTTCAGATTGGACCTCTTCTCTGGAGTCACCCCAAACAGGCTGTGTAGATATGAGGGAAAGACAAAGGAACACCCCAATATTCACAGCTCTGGTGTTTATCTAAAGAAAATCAGTAGATTTTTCTAAGAATAATTTTGTTTTCTTTTAAAATTTAAAATAAAGGGGGCCGGAGAGATGGCTCAGAGGTTAAGAGCGTTGCCTGCTCTTCCAGAGTTCCTGAGTTCAATTCCCAGCAACCACGTGGTGGCTCATAACCATCTGTAATGAGGTCTGGTGCCCTCTTCTGGCCTTCAGGCATACATGCAGAAAGGATATTGTATACATAATAAATAAATATTTTTAAAAAATAATAAAAAAATTTAAAAAATTTAAAAAAAATCTCAAGCCAGAGAGAGGCCATACCATGTAGACTGAGACAGGAGAATAGAGAGTTCAAGGCCAACCAGGGCTCCATAGCAAGACCAAGGCAAAAAAGAAAGGAAGGAAGTCACTTATGGTTTACCCTTGTGACATGGTTCACACATGCATTTTATGGCTTAAATGTTTTTGTTTGCTTGTTTGTTAGTTTTTTTCAGTCCAACCCTGCATCTTGATTATAATCTCTTGCTACTGACTGGCCTTGAAAACTTTGTGGATTTTGTTTGGTTGGTTGTTTTTGATTTTTGGAGACAGGATTTCTCTGGGTTGCTCTGGCTGTCCTGGAACTCACTCTGGAGACCAGGCTGGCCTTGAACTCACAGAGATCCACCTGCCTCTGCCTCAGGAGTGCTGGGATAAAAGGTGTGAGCCACCACCATCCGTGGAAAATATTGTTTTACTTAGGAAACACTCTGTTTGGGGCTGGGGATGTGGATCAGTTGCCTTGCAAACATGACAACCTGGCTTTCATCCCCAGAACCCATGTTTAAAAAAAAAAAGTCATATATGGAGGTGTGGGAGGCTAGTGCTAGGAAGGCAAAGATGGGAGGACCTCTGGGGCTCTTTGTCTAGCCAGCCTAGCCCTCCTAAAAGCCAAGGAATGGTATCCAAGGTCATTCTCTGGCCTCCATGTGCAAGCCCGCCCCTGATCTTACTTTGAAGACTCCTTCAGAGGAGACATGGGCCCTTCTTGTTCTTCCACTGCAAGCTCTGTCTCTGGTCCTAGAAGTTGGTTATTAGCTATTCAGGAGTGTCAGATTGCTGTGTGGCCGAGAGAGAACCCTGCCAGGTTCACTGAGACTAGCGAAGTACCTTCATGACCACATTCCATATCCCTTCTAGAAAACTCCTGGCCAACCCATTCAGACACATGCTTGTATACACACACACACACACACACACATAATACATGTCTTATATAGATAATGCACCATTAAAAACAAGAATTAACAATTTAAGGATAGAAAAATCACCCCTATACCACCTCCCCCCCCCACCATCCCAGCATGGGGCAGCATCTGTGGGCATTCTGCAGTGCTGTTTTACAGACCTGCTACTGGGTGCCTATGAGAACACACTTAGGATTTTCAGATCCCCTGCAAAAGCCTTTCACCACAAACCATCCTTCCCTAGATGAGCACTGAGCCATCCCCTTGTCATTTAATAAATTACCTCAGTGGCAATTTCACACTGTGCTCCCGGGAGCGCCAACATAGGTAACTCCTTCTGTTCAGATGTGATGGTCCATTTAGGACAACTTCCTAGGAGGGGAAAACGTGTGAACATTTTTTTGAGTGTTTGCTGCTTTGAGGCAGTGGAGCCCAGTGGCCAGGAGAACAGTTTCCAGAGGCTGTCTGCCTGGAGCCCTGTCCCAGTGCTGCCTTCAAGGCTAGGGGGACTTTGCAGAGTCACGTGACCACTCTGGATTAGGTTCCATCATGTCTAAAAGGTGTCCACTCTAGTGCATCTGCTTGAGGGTGTTTTGAGGACTCAGTGAGTTCTTCACGATGCCGTGTCTGAACGCGGTCAGCCCCTATAACCAAGTCACTGTCGGCAGAGGGTACATGCTATCGTTTCGTGGTCTCAACAACTCTGACTACGACCATTGGCTCTCCTGCACCCCATTATAAGAAAGGAAGACACCCAGAGGGCTCTTGGCTGGAGAATGATGGATGAAGGGCTCGCTGCTCTGCATCTGCCAGGCTTGGGCCTCATCAGCTTGAGGACAAGTCATCCATCCTGCCCAGATGTCAGTGAAAGAGAAAACTATTCGCCCTCTGCATCCACCGGATGCCAGAGTGGGCCAGCTGCTGCACTGAGTGCTGGGCCTGACCAGTGCATCCTGAGGGGTGACAGAGACACCCTTTGCGGTGTCACCAAGGGGAGCATGCTGGACACAGTGCCAGGGAGTGTCCGGTGCTCAAGAGGTAGTAGTCATGTCTCCTCTGGGACCACTTTCGGTCTGAGGTGGGAGAGATTACCTGGATCTGTTTTAACCTGGAAACTTTCCCAGAAGGGAGTCTCAGGGACTTTCCCAATGATACCAGGCCCCTGACTGACTAGGATGTCATACCTTCCTTCCCAGGTCAGGAGGAGGTGGGGTGCCTGCCCCGCCCACAGTGCCCCCAGGAGTGCGCCTGCCTGGACACCGTGGTCCGGTGCAGCAACAAGCACCTCCAGGCGCTGCCCAAGGGCATCCCCAAGAACGTCACAGAACTGTGAGTAGCCCCAGGCTTGCAATCTGTTGGCCTGTGAAACAGGACCCGTGGGACCTGGCAGTGGGAGGAGACGCTGCAGCACACGTAGGTGCTGGCCACCCGAAGGAGGGTTAGCCCAGAAAGGCTCCAGCATGGCTTCCACCTTCCCCTGTCCCTTCTCTATAGTTACCGCATGACAAATGCATGGTAAGCGCTCTGCTTTCAAAAAATAACATTGCTTTCCCCGCTTCACAATGTTTATGGGGAAGACATCGTTAAGGTCTATAGATGCCATGTTCCTTACGTGGGTCAAGTCTGGTCTCCACAACAAATCCCTTTTTGGCGGGAGATGTTTCCTCTTTGGACCATCACAAATAGCACCTCAGTGTAGATCCTTTAGTGACGCTTTTACTCCAGAGGCACTGGGTGCCCAGGACTCTTGCTGCCTTGGCCTAGTGGCCTCTCAAGAAAAGCTGTGTCCCTTTCACTCTCTCGCCAGCTGCGTGCAAAGGTGGCCTGGCCCTCGCGTCCCCTGAGCCAACATTCAGCATGGCGCTGCCCAGTTTCACAGCTCACGGTGTTGCAGCTCCTAGGTGGATGTAAATGCCTGCAACAGGTGCTCATGCTGCTGTGTTCTCTCCTTAGCTATTTGGATGGCAACCAGTTCACACTGGTTCCCGGACAGCTGGCTACCTTCAAGTACCTGCAGCTTGTGTGAGTATCCAGGAGCCTTGAGGATCCCAGGCCTGCCTTCATGGTCAGGAGGACCACTGGCATCCAACCACCACAGTTCCTCCTTTCCAGGCATCTCCCACTTGTGGGCAGAGGCTGCTAAGGAATTCTGCCTGCTCCCCTATTCATTCTTCAGGGGACACCTATGCCCGGGAGCTGTTTTGCCATCTGGTGGCCAATCTAGGAATTGCATCCTTTCTGGCCTCCATGAGCTGGGCCTATTGCTCTGACCACACAATTTCCCCAACCCTCCCTGTAGCCTAGTGATTATTATTATTGCACTGAGTGATCTCTGCAAGGAGCCAGGGACAAACAGAGGATGATAAAGAGTCTTTCAGTTCAGTCCCTCTCCCCCAAATCAAATACGAAACAAGGCGGTTATCAGTCCACATACTATTTATTCTTAACCTCCTTCGTTATCACTGCCTTCCTCCCTGTAAGAGTACTCAGAATAAACCCCCGGATAATAAGATCAACTCCTCTTATCTTTCCAGTGTAATTAGTACCTCACCTCCATCGTTTTGGTCTATGTATTAACCAAAGATTATCCAAAAAGTCCAGAGAACAGTCCATCACAGTGTGGCTTGGCTCAGAGCTCTGTACGAGTGCAGTCCGCGGTCCGCGGGTCAGTGTCAGCCTGAGAACCGCCTCTAATGAATTTGCTCTCAGTGCCAACTGAGAACTGTTGTTAGTGGGTTCGTCTTAGGCCAGGAGGAGTGAGAGTATAAGTCAACAGACTGCTCCCTTCGCTGAGAAAGCTTGGCTATGGAAACGTTCAGTTCAAGGCCAGGCTGCTCTGAACAGCACTGGCTAACAGCACCGTGATGCTCCAGTTAGTCTGTCTTTGCTCAATGACTGATGTGTTTGAACCTTTCAGGGGAATGGGGGTGAAACAGTGGCTGGTGTCAGACAGAGAGACTCCATTCTGCAAGCTCCCCAGGCTTTCTGTGGCCTGGCCTCTGCCAGTGGTCCAGATGTACATGAAGAAGGAAGGACAGACAGCAAGAATGTCGAGCGAGCTCTTTCTGTTATAGACTGCCCCTCTCACATTGAAAGGCCCCATCTCCCCATCACAAGAAAGGAAGTGGGCCCCTAACAATAGGGAGGAGAGTTGGGATTGTAGCAGAGGCAGGCTCTCGGGGTACACGGTTAATGATTGTCAGAACTGCATACAGTAGGTAACAGGCAGACCAGGAGGCCCTAGTGCACCTCTTAGACGGCTAGGAAGGATGTAGGAGGGGGGCAAGGGTTCCCTAAGATGCAGGGAGCAGCAGAGCAGCTGTAGGTAAGGGCTTGGCTGGAAGGAGGGTGTGACGAACCCACAGTGGAAGATGTCGAGAGGAGGTCTCAGGAAACCACTGGTGGACGCTGGCTTAACAAAGGCAGAAATTTAGGAAGGGGACAGATGTGGACAGTGACCAGAGGTGGGGCCATGGTACCAAGGGTGGAAGGCAGAAGCAGTCACAGAACCAGGTTGAGGGCTGAGGAAGCACAAGGCCAAGCCCCGCTGAGGGTCTGTAGGGCACTATGGAGTAGGGTTCTGGAAAGGGGCAGGCTGTGCCTGTGGGGGTGGTGCCATCAGCTCTAGACAGTGAGAGGAGCCAGAGACAGCACTGGGGGCACCTAGAGTGGACTGAAGGGGTGCAAGGCTGGGACCTTCCCATCCTGAGACCAGGGATTAGAAGCTGGGACCACAGGGGAGGACACAGACACAGTCAGGGTAGGTGGAGGGGTGTGTGAGGATGTTCTCCACCTAACACGGCCAGAGGGTGGACATTGCAGTGATGGGGTTGGTCTGGCCCTTCTCTAGCCAGCTGGGTGGCCCCCTGTGAGTTAATTACTGAGAGACTGAAGACTCCAGCTCTTGGTGTGTAAAATGGGATTTCACTCTGCCTCGTAATTTAGGGTCCTAGTGTTCCAGCTATGCTTCCCAGAGAAGGGGCTGCTAGACCTGCCAGGTAGAAGTTGGCCAGTGCTAGCTGTACCTGCAGAGGGCATGCAGGAGGCAGATTAGGAACAGAGGGAGCTCAGTAGTCAATTGCAAGTCAATTGACCCCACATCCTCGCCAGTTAGGGAGCCTGGCTCTCCCTGCTAAGGAAGGGCCAAGAGCGGATGGGGGAGGGGAGAGGCTCTGGAAGTCATCCAGGGGCAAAGCCTTCTTTTCTTCCAGACACTGACGCTCTTGCTTTTTCCAGGGACCTGAGCAACAACAAGATCAGCTCCTTAGGCAATTCTTCCTTCACCAACATGAGCCAGCTGACCACGCTGTGAGTCCCAGCAGGGCTGGGTGGGCACACGGGATGTCATCAGGCTATGCCGGCATCGCTCTTGTCATTGTGACCACATGCAGACGCCTTTCCCACCTGCAGACTAAATAACACCCCGTCCATCACTTCTTGGATATTTTGGCCATGGGCAAATTAAAAAACAAAACAACTTTTACTGTGAAATACAATGGGAAAGTACAAAAATTGAAATATCTTATCTATCACATTTTTATAAAGCTAGCACATGTTTTGAGGCAGGAGGATGGTCACAAGCTTAAGGCTAGCCAGAACTAGGCCCCATGTTAGACTGTATGTTGAGAATTTTATTTAAATAGATTCATGGTCCGGTTTGGTTTCCCCACTCAGCACAGTTACTCCGACATCCTTCCATACGTGGGTGTTCCTTCCAGGGGGCTGCCCATGATTCTCTATTCCGTAACCACGTCTACCACAGAATCAATTCTCTCGCTAATCTGCCTGTCTGCTGGTGGGCTCATTTATTTGGAATCTTTTGAGTTAGTGGGTTAGCTGTAGGCTCTAAAAACAGAGTCTTAGCACAAATACTATTTGCTAACTTAATGACATGACCCTGGGGTGGGGAGTGGGCTCAAAGCCTTAGCTCGCTCACCTATAAGATGGGGTGGGAACGGTCCTTCATCTCTGGTTCATCATAGCGTCTTTCTTTCTTCCTTCCTTCCTTCCTTCCTTCCTTCCTTCCTTCCTTCCTTCCTTCCTTCCTTCCACAGGATCCTCAGCTACAATGCCCTCCAGTGCATCCCTCCTCTGGCCTTCCAGGGGCTCCGTTCCCTGCGCCTGCTGTAAGTCTCTCCCAACTCATTCTTCTAGAAGTCTACCCCATTACCCGAGTCTTACCCCTTACCCCTAGTGGGCAGAAATATTCCCAGATTTGGAACCCCAGCAGGGACAATGCTCTATCCAATTATGGGAGCCCAGAATGTTCTCGTTTAAACCCCTTAGAGAAGCCAAGTTTTAAGTGGGAAATGATCCAAGAGCAGAGGTGGCCATCATCCCAAGTTTAGTTTGTGCACATGTGTGTGACAGGGAAGGGGTGAGGTGCCTAAGATAAAGGAGTCCTTTGTTTGCACAAGAGACTTCTGTTCAGATTGACAGGGTTTGCTTCCAGAAATCAGAGAACTTTTTCTACAAGTTCTCAAAGTGACTCTGCCCAAAATGTTCTGCTGTGTCTGTTATGGTGGCTCCTGACCCCATCAGAACCAAGGCGACATTCCTGCAGTCCTAACTTATGGCTGCCTATGTTAATCTCCTTACAAACAGCCGACTCTGTCTCTGTCCCCTGGCCAAGAGGGAGTGCCTGTGTGTTTACTTATCTTATTTATGATTAAACTCAACTCGAATTCTTTAGATGGCAAAGTCAAGAGCTTCCCCCACAGTATGGGGGCACAGGATGGCCTTCGTGGACTCTGAGGGCTACCTTTTCCTTCCTGGGGCTACAAGGTCAGGGTTGTTGGGCTGGGGACTTCTCCCTGCCAGCAGACATGCATGGTGTATCCATTCAGCAAGGGCTAGGAAGCCCCTCCCCCAGGCATCCTGCCCTATCCCTGGCCTGGGCTCCCGCAGCCTCTTCTTTTCTCAGGTCTTTGCACGGCAATGATGTCTCCACCCTCCAAGAGGGCATCTTTGCGGACGTGACGTCTCTGTCTCACTTGTGAGTAATGCCAGCCCAGTTCTCTGGGCCTCCTTGAATTTAAGCAGAACTTGGAGTCTGAGAGAGCCCCAGCCCCTCAGCTCATCGGAACATGTTGCCTTTATCCTGAGTTGGGGAATGTTCCACAGTCTCCTTCTTGGCCTCTTACACACTCAGTGTAGGAGAACAGGCCTTTAGCAGGTGGTAGCAAACATTTGTTGATCGCTGGACCTGTCTGTCCCCTGCCGGTGTGACCCCCTCATAACAATCCCACAACAGGGGTAGTGTTTACTCATTTTACACAAAAGGAACGAGAGCTAGAGAAAGGAAGATGTGTGCCCAGCTGCACAGCTGGTGGTGGTGGCAGCTCCTGCCCCAGTGCCCATGCTCTTAGACCATCCCATAATACAGTCCCTGCTTCACACATGGGCATGAGATCCTGAGATCTATTTCCCAAAGAAGTAGAATAGCATAGAGTTGCTTCCCAGGCTCTACAGCCGGCAGTACCGTGATGATTCTTTAAAGGCAGTAGGCGAGGACTCAGGAGATGGCTCAGTCAGTAAAGTGCTTGCCATTCAAGTATGAGGACCTCGACTTGACCCCCAGAACCCCCTTAAAAAGTTGGGTATGGTAATATGTACTGATCCTAGAGCCAGGAGGCAGAGACAGGCAGATCCCTGGGGGCTCACTGACTACCTGGCCGACCTTACCTGTTTGATGAATTCCAGGCCAGTAAGAAACCCTGCCTCAAAGAAAAAGTGTGTGAGACCTGAGAAACAACACCCAAGGGTGTCAACTGGCCTCACATGCCTGCGTATGTGTGCACGCATGCACACGCACACGTGCACGCATGCACACGCACACGCACACACATACACATACACACACAAATAGATAAATAAACTAATAAACAAATGGGGCTTAATATCTCAGAGCACAGAGTTTCTGTTCAGGGTGATGCGAATGCTTTGGAAGTGAGTAGTGGAGATGGTTGCCTGGGGCTGGGAATCCAGTCAGCATTTCTGATTGGTGCACTGACTATGAGACTACAAATGACCAGCTGTTTATTATGTATTGTATATAAGACAACGAGGAGATAGGTAAGCCCAGGGCTGAGGCAGGGTTGTCCTCACCCTGGAGGTTGGGACGGTGCAGAAAAGACACCTTCCTGGCATTTTTCTGGGTAGCCTTGGCTGTGGCATGCCTGTAGACTGTGGCCACATGGACTGCATCTGGAAGGCTTTGATCTTCTCTGACTCCCCTCCACACCCAGGGCCCGGGTAGGCAGGCATCCTTAGATCAGAAAGCCTTGGTGTCGGCGGTGTTTCTCTTGAAGTTCAGTCAGCCATCTTAGACGTCCCGGGTTCTGAGAATCGTCTTTCCCATATTTTAATCTGCAAAGTCAGAGTGATCATAAAATAGGTAGTGCATTCACATACGTATGTATTTTAGGGAGTTTATACTATGTTAGGTTTCCTTATGACCCCTCAAACGGCTCTTAATTTTAACTGTCTCTCCCCATATTCCCTCCCTTGTCCCTTTTTTCTCCTCACTGCTTGAATCTCCCATTCCTGTCTCTGTCCTCTGTCCACAACTATCTATTCTACTTCCATTTCCTAGGGAGATCTAGCTGTGCCCACCCCCACACATATCTTCCTTGATAACTAATCTCTGTGGGAG
This sequence comes from Alexandromys fortis, assembly GCF_014885135.2. Lineage (NCBI taxonomy): Eukaryota > Metazoa > Chordata > Mammalia > Rodentia > Cricetidae > Alexandromys > Alexandromys fortis. The sequence goes on from NW_026067893.1 coordinate 18,113,412, forward strand.
GGTCTATGGACTGTAGCTTGATTATCATCGACTTAACAGCTAATATCCTCTTATAAGAGGATACATACCATATTTGTCTTTCTGGGTCTGGGTTACCTCATTCACGATGATTTTTTTCTTTCTAGTTCCATCCATTTACCTACAGATTTCATGATCCCGTGCTTTAAATGGTCGAGTAGTGTGTCATTGTGTAAATGTATCACATTTTGTTTATCCATTCTTCTGTTGAGGAACATTTAGGTTGTTTCCAGTTTCTGGCTATTTCCAGTTCTAGCAATGAGCATGGTTGAGCAAGTGTCTCTGTGGTAGGATGAAGCATCCTTTGGGTATGTAGAATAGCTGGATCTTGAAGTAGGTTGATTCCCATCTTCTTGAGGAACTGCCATATCGATTTCCACAGTGGCTATATAAATTTACACTCCCACCAGCAATGGAGGAGTGTTTCCCGTACTCCACACCCTTGCCAGAATGAGCTGTCACTTGTTTTCATTGATCTTAGTCATTCTGACAGGTGTAGGACAGAATCTCAGAGTTGTTTTGATTTGCATTTCCCTGATGACTAAGGATATTTAGCATTTAAGTGTTTCTCAGCCATCTGAGTTTCCTTCACCGAAAATTCTGCTTTATGTATTTTGGATATTAGCCTTCTATTAGATGTGTAGTTGGTACAATTTTTTTCCCACTCTGTAGGCTGTTGCTTTGTCTGAATGACAGTGTCCTATGCCTTATAGGAGCTTTTCAGTTTCATCAGGTCTCACATATTAATTGTTGGTCTTAGTGTCTGGGCTAATGGTATTCTGTTTTGAAAGTCTTTTCCTGTGCCAATGAATTCAAGGCTAACCTGCATCCCAATACCAGAAGGTTGCATGCCCGCCAGAGCTCATGGCTACAGTTCCTCAGTGTTGCCCTTCACTGTTAGAACCCTGCAATTTGCTGCCTTTACCCTGCTATAGGCTAGAAAGCCAAATTTCAATGTTCATTGGTAAGTAGGTGTGAAAATTCGGTAGAAATGACTAATTACATCATGCCATGCCCATGTGGCTAAAAAGTAAGTAGTTAATGACAATTATGGCACTATAATTTATTATTCGATGGCATGCAGAATAATTAATGTGATACAAATATGAACATAAGGACTGGTGGTGCTATGCATAATAGTGTACACTTACAATCCCAGCATGGGGGAGATCGCAAGTTCCAGGCCAGCCTGGACTACCTAGTGGGTCCTTGTCTCAGTGAAAGGAGGAAGGAAAGCAGACAGACTGGAAGGGGATCGACTAAAATGAAGTTAATTCTATTTTAGGATGGATGATCCTTTTCTTCCTGCATTCCTCTGCACTGAGGATTTGTGGGGATTTGTGTTTGGCAGGCTTCACTCCGTTCCTACTGACTGACCCAGCTAGTGTGTTTGGTGTTAGCTAGCATCTGGTCCAGCTCTGGAGTCAATGGCTCCTGTCCTCAAGGAACCACTTTTGCAGACTCTGGGACCAGGGGGATGAAGACAGCACCCGCATGAACCCATGAGTGGGCAGGGGGCGAGGGTTCAGGCGCAGGGGTTTACAGTTTGAGACCAGGAGGGGCTGTCTCGGGCTAGGCTCCATTAATAGGAGCTGGCATGGCTTGGCATGAGCAGAGGAGACAGCTTCGGTTTCAGCGTGCCCAAGTAACACCGAAGACCAACAACATGGAGCTATTTATAATCTCAGTGGGGTGTGTTCCCAAGCCACAGCCCTTTGGGATCGAGGGGTGCCTGGCTGCTGCTCTACCAACCAGTCTCCCTTAGGCCGACCTGTTCTCCACTCCCCACCGGGTCCTCAGTTGTCTTTAATTTTTTAAAAACTTTAACTAACTAGTTAATATTTTGAGACAGAATCACACTATATAGCCCAACTGACCTGAAATTCGTGATCTTCCTAACTCAGTCTCCTGAACTTTTGATTGAAATGTGTAAATTGTACTGGCATGTGGAGGCACACACCTTTAATCTCAGCACTCAGGCAGAAACAGGTGGATCTCTGAGTTTGAGGATAGCCTGGTCTACAGAGAGAGTTCCAGGACAACTGGGGCTACACAGAGAAACCCTGTCTCAAATGACCAAAAAAAGAGTGTAAGTTGTCATTTCCATCGGCTTCCACTGGGCAAACCGGTCCCCAGGAGAAAGGGAGCTGTGGCAATGAGGGCCAGTGGTCCTCAGCTGGGAAAAACCAGCCGTGGGCAAGCAGGCTGATGTTTGCCCAGGACAGGAACAAGCAGCCACACGTGCGGGACAAACCCAGATGGCTTTGAGTGGCTTTATGAGGCTGTGGCCCTGCAGGTTTCAGTAACGGGAAGGGAAGGGACATTTACATCTGAGGTGCAGCATTGCTGATGTTGGTGGTAGACATCTGTGCCAGGATGGCCGTTTGTGAAGCTCTCGGTCACGTCAAGGGCCCCCACACTCAGGGCGACATCCGAGTCTTTGAGGGATTTTTCTCTAACCATCCTCCTCATGACTGGCCTATACTCCTTGTAGTTCACTATAAATTCTATACTAAGCTATTAAATGCCATAATTGTGCTACTTTTTGATAATTTGAAAATAATATTTTAAAATAACGTTTTAAAGTAAGTATATTTTTATATTTATTTCATACAAAAATATATTTAAAAATAAGTATTTTATATATCATAATATCTGTCTTCCTGTCATTTTTGGAGTCTGCCTCCAACCTTCCTGTGTGTCTGAGAGGCTCTGGTGCTGATGGGGGAAGAGGATGGTGTCTTGCTCATCCCATTAGCCAGGATGGATGCTGTCAGCACACGAGGACAGAAAATTAAATACACATCAGGGTTGCACCTGCCCTCCTTCCTGAGCTGCGTGAGTCCCTCGGCGCCCATTCTAGGTTATGCGTGCTTGTCTCTCTTCCCCTCTTGATCGCAGGCTCTTTATTGAATCATAAAGTGAGCCCCAGAGATGATACGGGAACAGCCCAAGGTCACGGGCAGGGAGCAGCTGTGGTAGGCTGCAGTCCAAGTCTTGCTCAGCCAGTTTTTTAAGATTGCACAGCGTCAGCTGTGCTATTCTGGGAGATTCCTGTTCAGAGCCACAGCCGCTTCTATCAGGCTGTACCTATCTTGGGGTGTGAGGGGGTCACTTCCTCTGCAAGCCAGAACAGGTGGGAAGCGGCTGGGTATCCGGTGACCTGATGAATGCACCCCTTCTCGTTAACCTCACACAACCTTGAGGTTTTAGAATCGGTTGATACGGATGAGTTTCAGGTGCTGATCTGTTTACCAAAAGGAAACCATTCCATTACATGCCCATCCTCTCTTTATGCCTCTCACTGGGTGTGGGGAAAGACTCGGAGCTTGCCATAGGGTTGGTACAGGGCTGGGAAGCTGGCAGTACTCAGGCGGGTGCAGATGTGAGGGCACAGGCGTGGTCCACGGAAGCTGATACAGCCTGCCGGGGGCAGCTCCATCATTTGACATCCACTTCTATCAGCTGGATTTCAGAGGCATCTGTTCTAGAGGAAAGCTCACACCTCACGAAGCCATGTGCAAAAGAATGTTCACAGTCTTCTTAACTGCCAGAAATCGCCCAGCAATTGGGAAACTGCTCACTAAACCACAGGGAACCTATTCTTCCCAGAGCACTTTGGCAAAATGAAGCGGATTCCTATATACGCCGACCTGGAAGGTTTCCAAGACCCGCTGGCTAGTGACAAGAAACACGCTGTTGGGATGTGACACCCGGCAGATAGGAACCGTATGCATCCATGTGGGAAAGGGCCCGAAGGCCACACACCCACGAGCTTGGTAACTGTGCCACCTGTGTCCCTCAGTGGAGGACAGCGGCATACTGTGAGCATAGCATGGTTTATTTAACCAGTTACCTGCCGGTGACCAGTGGCAGTTCCCAGGTCCTGGGTCATTTTCTGCAGCTACAGACTGGACAGAGGATGACATGAAAAGTTTGTTCCGGTCCTGTTTCTGCAGCCTGGAAATGCAGGAGCACAGTAGTGACATGGCAGAAACATGACCGGACATTCACATGACAGGGTAGCAGCGAAGCCAGACAGATCCTCTGTAGCCGGCATCCACTCCTACGGCAGCTGGCCCAGTTCTGGGGAAATGACAGTGTCCTCCTGACTGTTACCTGTTTTAAAGAGCCATCTTCCAACAGCGGACCAATGAAATGCAGTCTCAGCATGCATTTGGAAGGGACTTTGAGACCATCGCAGCAGCCTGTCACACAGGTGTCTGTAGGAGAAACTGTCACAAAGCAATTGCACCTGGAATTGGAGTTATACCATTCCGCACTCCCACCAGCAACACTGGAATATGCCCTTAAAAAAACTTAAGTTGGGACTGGAGAGATGGCTTAGAGGTTAAGAGCACTGGCTGCTCTTCTAGAGGACCTGGGTTCGATTCCCAGTACCCACATGGCAGCTCACAACTGTCTGTAACTTAGTTCTAACTGATCCAGCTCCCTCACACGGACATACTGCAGGCAAAACACTAATGCACATAAAATGAAAATAAATAAATATTTCTTTTTTAAAAAAAGTTTAGTTGCTGGGCACGGTGGTACATCTTTAATCTCTGTACTCAGGAGGCAGAGACAGGCAGATTTTTATGAGTCCATGGCCAGCCTATTCTACATAGTGAGTTCCAGGCTAGCCAAGGCTACATACACAGTGAGACCCATCTCCACCCTCCCCCAAAAAAGGAAATAAAGGAAAAAATAAAAACAAAAAAGTGTGTGTGTGCATGCGCGTGTGTGTGCATGCGTGTGTTTGTGTGTCCATGGCACTTGGCACATTGTTCTGCAGCATTTGAAAAAGATTCACAAGTAAGAATGAGTGCATGTGCTCTTTGCTTAGTTAAAAATGAAAAGAAAAACAAAAGTGACTGGGCTTCCCAGACAGGCAGTTCAGAGTTTAGAGCCAGAGGCTGCCCTTAGCTACAGTGTGGCCCCAGGGAAATTACTTATTCCGTGCAATGCTCAGTTCAACATTGTACAGATGCAGGGAGCTTGTGTGTGGGGTTAATGAGAGCACTGGATGCATGAAGGCAGGAGCCGCAGCCATTTCTTTGCAGGGGTAAATGCTGGCTGCCTTCTCCCTCAAGCCTGTGGAGGCTCTGAGAACAGAGCCTCTGTTCCTGGCGGCCTGGGTTCCAAATCCAGATCCCCCTTCATTGGTCTAGGGCAATTACTCAATCTTCCTAAGTCTGTGTCTGTGCACAGAAATCATCTAAGTAAGACGATGCGTATGGAGTGTTTAAAGCGGAGCTATGGGTGACCTGCATCACTATGTGCTCAGTGGGTCAAGGCTTCTGACACTGGAATACCTGCTTTTCTCTGCTGCCTGTCCCAGGGCCATTGGTGCCAACCCCCTGTACTGCGACTGCCACCTCCGATGGCTCTCCAGCTGGGTGAAGACTGGCTACAAGGAACCAGGCATTGCCCGCTGTGCTGGACCCCCAGACATGGAAGGCAAACTTCTGCTTACAACACCTGCCAAGAAATTTGAATGCCAAGGTGAGCCCAGGAACATGAGAGAAGGGGTGGTGGGTATCAGGGACCAGAGGACTTGCTGAGTCCTGGTAGGGTCTTCCAGATACTCCTGGGTCCCTGGGTCCCTGGGTCCCACTGATGGGAGAGTCAAAGAATAGAAATGATGTTCTCTTGTTAGCACGGCTGCCTTCCAGTCTTGATATCCAATAAGCGAAAAGGCCAAGCAGAAAAATCCCAGTCTATTAAGGCTTTCATTCTTGCCCATGGTTACGTAAGAAAAACTAAAATAGCATTTCGAAGCTCCCAGGCTCCTTGTAATTCAGGCACGCAGACGTCCCTCAGATAGAAGTCCTGGACAATTAGCTGAAACCCTACTCTGGCCCTGGTGGGCCCAGAGGACCAGCTGATGCTTTCTTGACATTTGCAGAACACAGAGTCACATCGTGACTGGCGGTCTGTGCTGAGGGTCCTTACCTCCAGAAGCTACAAATCCTAGTTCAGGAGGTCTGCAGAACCTTGCAGAGCAAAGACAGGTGGCCGAGCGGCTGCCTGGGCTCAGCTTTGTGTGCAGGGGGAGCTATGGGAGGACCCTAGGGACCCTGGGGCATGGCTCTTGCCCTCTGCAAGCTCAGAGGCCACCATAGGAAATGAAACTGACAGCTGTAGGTTAATGAGGAGGCCCAGGCCACCCTGTGTGCAGGAAGCTGTCACAGTTCAAAGCGCCCACTCTGTAGCGGCTGCTAGGACCAAGCCGATCTGTGCTAATACATGCTTGGCATTTACTAGCTGGCAAAGCGGTGCTAAGTACTTTTTTCAAGGTATTCTTTTTAGCTGGATATAACAACATCCGGAAAAGTACTGACATGAGAAAAGAGCCCAGTGCGTGTTTACTACCGAGTTCACTCAGACACCAATGCTAGGTCAAGAAACATCATCTTTGTCTGTGTCTGGAAGTCCCTCCAGCAGGCTTCTGTCCTGCAGAAAGGTCTTTTTCTTTTTTTAATTTCTGTTCATGCGCATACCTCTTCATCAGAACTAATACGTCACCTCTTCCGGAAGGAACCTCCTGGGGGAGCCTGAGTTGAGTGACCAGATTTCCTTATTCTCTCCTGGGAAATTATGGTGTCCCTCAGGGTTGGTACCCAGGTACCCTTGCTGCCAGGCTCCTTATTCTCCCACTGAAGGAGGTCTGGAGAGGGGCCTGTGTAGCCTGGGAGGTACCAGGGAAGGTTCTCCCTGCTGCTGATGTGGGGAGGAAGAACCTCAAGGCATGTGGACTTTCACCATGTGGCTTCCCTGCAGAGCCAAGCTCAGGCACATGGTTCCCCCTCTGCTGAGTAGGCTGTAGGCTGAGGAGATTGCCTCTGAGGGCGTGAGGGGCAGAGTCAGGCGAAGTCAGCGATCACAATTTTGCTACTCTCTTACTCTTAGAGTGGCCCTAGCCACTCTGAATATAGTTTCCACCTGTTGGGAACTGCAGAGTTCTCACAACTAAGTGTCAATCAGGGGCTGCCAGGGACCCTGTGGGAAGTGGGTTCGCAGCTGGAAAGCTGGACTGAGCTGAGGGGTGCAGCATGACCTTCAACACTTGTGGTGAAGGCATGTCTCCTGGGAGGAGGGTATTTTTTAGGGCAGAGCCCCAAGCTCCCACATGCCCACTAATGCTCTCCCTCTTACCACAGGTCCCCCCAGTCTGGCAGTTCAGGCCAAGTGTGATCCCTGCTTGTCCAGCCCATGCCAGAACCAGGGCACCTGCCACAATGACCCTCTTGAGGTATACAGGTGTACCTGTCCCAGTGGCTACAAGGTGAGTGGAAGCTGGAGCTGGAGGAACAGGGTTCTATCTGCTGCAAGGCAGGCCCTGCACAACGGGCTATGTCGTTGGCTGGTCTAGCCCAGAACATGCGTGTGAGTGACCTTGTTACCAGAGACTTAACCTTTGGGCGGATGGACATGCTGATGAATCAGTAAATGAAGGAAGGAAGAGGCAACCCTGTGGTAGACGAGCAGAGTTGCCGAGGGCTGTTTCTTTCCTCATACCAACGCCCTTGGCTCTCCCTGGAGAGTCCTCATTGCTGGCTTCTCCTCCAGGGCCGAGACTGTGAAGTGTCCCTGGACAGCTGTTCCAGCAACCCATGTGGAAATGGGGGAACCTGCCATCCCCACGAGGGCGAGGATGCTGGCTTCACGTGAGTGTCCATGGGGTGTGAGGTGGGGTTGGGGAGGGCTGACAGGACCAGCATCGAAGTCTCAACCTGTGCTGGAGATGAGGGTGGGCAGGGAGAACAGACCTGTGCTCCAGATATTAGTCACGTGTTCTTTGAGCTCCTTCTCACCTGGAAGAGGTACAGGCAGAGCACCTGTGGGGCAGCAGGCGCTGGACAGCACAGGGGAGCGCCTGGGAACCTATAGCCCAGAGTAAATACCATGGCAGTGCTGGGGAGTGGTTGGGGGCATATAAGACTTTTTAAAAACTTTTCTATATAATTTATTTATTTTTATTTAATGTGCATTGGTGTTTTGCCTGTCTACATGTCTGTGTGAGGGTACTAGGTCCCCTGGAACTGGAGTTAGTTAGACAGCTGTGAGCTGTCATGTGGGTGCTGGGAATTGAACCCGGGTCCTCTTGAAGAGCAGCCGGTACTCTTAACAGCTGAGCAATCTCTCCAGGCCCCCTAAGAATCTTTTAAATCTCCACGAGCCCTCTGAGCCCCCATTTTAAGCTAAACAAGTCTCTAGAAGCTGTGGCTAGCCCTGTGTTCGCTGAACAGACAAAGGTGGGGCCACATCCTGGTCACTCCTTTTGGCACCCTACCTTTGCGTGACTCTCACTGGCTGGCCACTGCGGGGAGGGATCCCACCCTGAACGGCAGGCATTTCCCATGCTCTGGATGCAGCTGCCCTCACCACTTAGCATACTCGAGCCCATCCAGAGCAGATGTTATATCTTCACCCCTGCACGAGCCTGCTTTCCCCAGGAAGCCCCCACCCCATCCCGCCCTCCCAGAGCTTTTCTGAGGAACACAGTACTTAGCTGCTGGGGATAAATTGCCTACTGAACAAATTGGCTCCTCAGAAAATGATGTTGAATTTATGGGCGGAAATGGCCAAACCTGCCTCTGCAGACCCAAATTACCAGATGTAAAAAATAAAGTGCTAAGTGCCTCTCCTCCAGTGTTGCCTTGGAAACGCATCCTTACAATAGGCAGGCGCACCTCAGGGGCAAGCAGCAGCTCCAGTCAAGCTTCCTCCCCGTTCTGGTCCTCAGCTCCTGCACAGGGTTGGGATGCCCCTTCTGGGATGGGGGGCAAGCGGGTTGGCCCTACATCCTGCAGCCAGGCAGCCTATAGCACCAGGTGGGAGGGGAGACGTCCTCTCCACCTGCCTTATGCCCTGAGATTTTGCCAGAAGACTTTCTGCGCAAATGTCCTGTCATCCTAGCTTAAAATCGAACTCCAGAAGATGCCTGTGGCACAACCTCCGGAGCAGATGTAGAACACCACCCCACACAAATGTTTTTAGACCAACAGCTACATTTTTTCCATTGTAAGTTTGTTTCTTCCATGCAAAGGAGACAGTATTATGGATATCATAGATATTCTTGCTGTTAAAATAAAACAAGTAGGTTAAGTATGCCACCCCTATCCCCCAGTGGTATCTGTTGTGCATAGCAATTGGGTACCATTTTTAACTTATTATTTATTCATTACGGTTTTTTTCTAGACAGGGTGTATTGGGGAGCCAAGGGTGCCCCGTAATATGCAGATATCCTTTTGCTTTGGCCCCCTGAGTTCTAGATCACAGCTTCTGGAACCCCACGTAACTTTGGGTACCTTTCTGAAATGCCACCAGCAAGCTTCTCCATAGCAATGAAAACCATCTTTCCCTTTCTGGCTGCAGCTAGTATTTCCACTGTGTTCCACCCTTCAGGTCTCTATTGTGATATGATTGTATGCCAGGAGTGACTGCCCCCAATGAGGGCATAAGAGCTGAAGTTTAAAGCCCTCCCCGTTTCTTGTCACCATAAACTTCTGATTAGAAGTTTCTTTTGCCTGGGTCTGGTGGTATGTATAGGTAATCCTGTGGCTGGGTCTGGTGGTACACATAGGTAATCCTATGGCTGGATCTGGTGATATACATAGGTAATCCTAGGCTGGGTCTGGTGGTATACATAGGTAATCCTATGGCTTGGTCTGGTGGTTTGCATAGGTAATCCTACAGCTGGGTCTGGTAGTACACATAGGTAATCCTAGCATGCAGGAGACTGAGGCAGGAGGATTATGAGTTTGAAGCCAGCTTGAGGTACATAAATGAGACCTTATCTCAAAAAAAAGTTATTACAGTTTCTTTGGGGCATGGATAGATGGCTCAGTGGGTAAGAGCACTGGCTGCTCTTCCAGAGGACCCAGGGTTGAGTCCCAGCTCCTGCATGGTGGCTCATAGCCATCGATAACTCCAGCCTCAGTGGACCTGATGCCTTTTTCTGGTCTCTAAGGCCTCCACACATGTAGGTGGTGCACATACATACATGTAGACAGAACACCCTTATTCATAAAAATAAATAATGTCAGAAAAAGTTTCTGTGTCTGAGTTTATGATGACTAATAACATACAAACCAACACAACTATTATAAAATTTAACATTGCTACCCACAAGGTAATGTGTCTGAGACTGACCTCCTTCGTGGGTGGATGGCTCTATTCTGTGTCAGTTGGTCCATGTCCGTAGATGGTCCGTGCACGGTGGGAGAGAACAGCTGCCCTCATGTTTTGTTTGAATGTATATTACAGACTTCCTGGGGAGGTCCGTTCACATAAGCCCACTGTCAGGATCAGGATTCGTCATAGATCTGCCATGCAGATTTTGGAAACCCTTCCGGTTTATATGCCCAAATCTCCTGCGTGAGCAGGTGGCGACAGTATTTCAGTTCCGTCAGATGACAGCTCCACGGGTCCCCTGTCAGTTGTTTTTAATGGTTGACTTGCTGTTTTTCTTGACACCTGGAGGCACAGCCTACCTACATCCTGCTTGGGCAGAGAGTGGTGCCTTCGCTGAGGCCTGGGAAAGATGAAGGAGATCTATGGACATTTGAAGAGCTGGATGTGAATTCCTCAGGGCCACACTCTCTGGCCCTTATATCCCTTGGGAAACCTCACATGCCTGAGGCTAAGGAGTCCCTTGGTTTTTAATCACCAACTTCTAGAACCTTCTACAGCCCAGCTACTGCTCGGCCCAGTCCTATCATTCCTCTCTTCCTGAAGTCTGTGCCCTGAAAGATTTGAGCAGTGTAGACGGGCAGATCCTGCCTTCTCACTTCGGGCTTTGCCAGTCCCTCTGTACCTACTGCCTCCACTCCTGTGTTGGAATTCTTGTCGAGGCTAGACCCTCAACTCTTCCAGGAAGTCTGCCTGACCATGCCATGCTGAGGAAGGGTTAGGAGCTCTCTGCCCACGCCTGGCTTCGGAGGCTCCACCATCCTGATAGTACTTCTCTTTGGGCCACTATCTCCTGTTTGTCTCCCCCACCACACTGCAAGCCAGAGGATTCCTTGAAGGCGGAGCCAGGCTTGTTACTTTCTAATCTGTTAACCTTCTGGTCTAAAGTAGAAGCCCCAAACATATGGACTAAGGATTCTGACCAGTGGCCAGGCTTTCCCTGTCCCTGTTCATCCACGCCCGCCCCCTCCACCACAGGTGCTCCTGTCCCTCCGGTTTCGAAGGGCCCACCTGTGGAGTGAACACAGATGATTGTGTGAAGGACGCCTGTGTCAACGGAGGTGTCTGTGTGGACGGTATGGGCAATTACACCTGCCGGTGCCCTCTGCAGTACACAGGTAAGCATTGCAGGGTCAAGGCATGCCCCATCCTCTGGGGACGCCAGTGTCTGCCTGGACTCCAGAGAAGGCTGCAGCATCTGCTGCCTCTTGCTTCTTCTTCCCCTAGGAAGGGCCTGTGAGCAGCTGGTGGACTTCTGCTCCCCGGATCTGAACCCGTGTCAGCATGAGGCCCAGTGTGTGGGCACCCCAGATGGGCCCAGGTCAGTGCCACCCACTGCCAGTGACCCCAGCCTAGGCTTGGCTTCGTTCCTCCCTCCCTCATATGTTGGTCTGGGTTCCTGAGAGTCATCATAGAGGTGGCTATAGGCAAAGCTTTGGCTACACAGCCTGGGGGGTGTGACTTGCTGCAGCTTGGCCCAGAGTAGGTGCTAGCTGGACCGAGCCCATTGACCTCATTGGGAACTGGGAGCAGCAGTAGAGTCCTCTTGAGGTGCTGGCGAAGGAACGTGAGAAGGCACTCCTTTGGAAGGTACTTACTGAGCCCGACAGCCAAGCTCCACCACAGCCATTTATGCCAGGTCCATGACCTCTCACCCTGATCACAAAAGTCACAAAGCTCACAAAATTAAAGAGCCCTCCCAGAACAAAGCCTTACCTGAAAGGAAGGCTTGTGGAAGGCTGTTCACACTTGCCGCTCCTCCGTGGAGGGTGGATATGCGTAGGTTCTGCTGGAGTCTAGACTTAGCTGTTACTGGACGGCCTTAGATGCCCCCGGCAACTTCAGTATATGGTCATTTATATGCAGTCTAGGACCTAAGTGTGGCCCCAAAGCTCAGAATTCCAAAACCTGTCCAGCCCCAGAGCAAGGAGTCACTGCACTAACTGGATTATGTAGAAGGGCTTGTCACCTGGAGGCTGCTGGATAAAGGTCATATGGGGTTTTGAAAATGTCACTCCCTTATACACAGTTCCATTCCTGGAATGCCCCTCCTCCCCTCCATGAAGTCAGCAAAGAGTTGTTAGGCTAGGACTTCCTGTGGTCTATGGCGGAGTGACTCAAGCCCAGGAACTGGGACTAAGGCTAGCGGTAGAGACCTGAAGAAGCCTGCTATGTAGGCAGTAGTGTCCAGGGACTGTTGGGGACCAGCTAAACAAGCGCAGTGGACTGCAGCAAGGCCTCTGTGAAAATGAGAGAGACATTGCGTTCCTTTGTAAGGTACAGGAATGGGAGCAGAGATGGCAAAGCCAACCAGGGAGCAGTGTGCCATTTTATGTGGTCAGGATAAACACTGTAATAGGAGACGGGTTCTGTACTTGTGCATATATATGTATACCAGACTGAACGATAGTCTTTCCAGCCTGAGAAGCACTGGGTCTGAAATGAGAAACAACTCCAGGCAAGAATGCAGTCTGCTTACGTGGGGTTTGGAGTTGTTAGTTCAGACTAACAACTGGAGAGATGGATCAGAGGTTAAGAGCACTGCCTGTTCTTGCAAAGGTCCCGAGTTCAATTCCCAGCAACCGCATGGTGGCTCACAACCATCTGTAATGAGATCTGGTACCCTCTTGAGACATCCTCATCAACTTAGACCATGAGACCCAATATGGACAAGTTCAACAGAACCGCCATAAATGGGCTGCCCATGCATGCTTCAGCATTGCCAGGGCAAAAATTAATTAATTATTAGGGCTTCAGGGGTTGCTTGGACTCTTCCAGCCCAGATTCCCCCACATCCATACAGAGGCAGAGATTCTCTGTCAGACGACACAGTCCTGGCCACGGATGAATGTCGGCTGACCCTCTCCCTGTCCACCACAGGTGTGAGTGTGTGCCAGGTTACACCGGTGACAACTGCAGCGAAAATCAGGACGACTGCAGGGATCACCGCTGTCAGAACGGGGCTCAATGTGTGGATGAGGTCAACAGCTACGCCTGCCTCTGTGCTGAGGGCTACAGGTGAGCCTCTGGGGCCACACTGTGAGCAATTCCCCTGCATCCGGTGGGACTGGCTCAGGAGAGTAACAGTCCCATTCTGGGAACTGAGTGCTGGAGGTTTGGGTGTGACTCCACCGGTCCCAACTACGCAAACTTGGGAGGGTCAAACAACCACTTAGAAATTGGGCATAGACTTCCAAACCTGTTTGTTGAAGGGCTGAAGATGGGGACAGTAAAGAAGGAGTTTAGAAGGAGTTATCGTCATGCTTCCGAATGAGGTTGAAAAGACTTTTTTTTTTCCTTCACCTCATTCAATTGTCTTGGCTTTCTGGCGAAAGCTCCGGGGCCTGCAGGTTTAGGGATGCAGGTTTAGGAATGCTTCTGTTTGCTGTTCTTATGCCAGCAGCATGCCGTCTTTATCACACAGCTTCGTGCTGAGTTTTTAAATTGGAAAGTGTAAGTCCTCCTGTTTGTTCCCCCCCCCCCCGAGGTTGTTTTGGCTACCCTGGGTTTGTTGAATTTCCAGGTTATCTAGTCAAATTTTGCAAAAGAAGTAGTTTGGGATTTGGTAGGAGCGTTATTGACCTGTGGAGCAGTGTAGGGAGCGGTGGTATTTTAATAAAACAATATTGGATTTTCACATTCTTGAGTGTGAACTGCCTCTCGGCATATGTAGGCCTACTTTAGCTTCTTTCAACAACTGTTCTGTCGTTTTTAAAGTACATGCTTCACACTTATTTTGAAACATTTTTTAAATTATTATTTTTTGTGTATGGTGTTTTGCCTGCAGGGATGTCTATGCACCAAGTCTGTGCCTGGTGATTTCAGAGGCCAAATGAGGGTGCCAGATCCCCTGGGACTTAAATTACAGATGATTGTGAGCTGCCTTGTGGGTGCTGAGAATCCAACCTGGGTTATCTGGAAGAGCAGCCAGTGCTCTTAACCACTGAGCTATCTTATCTCTCTAGCTCCTCATACATAATTTTGGAATTATTTCCTAATTTTAATTCGTCTAGAGGATATTATAAATAGAATTGATTTTTAAAAGATTCATTTATTTTACTTATGTGTACAAGTGTTTGACTACACGTATATATGTGCACCAAGTGCATGAAGTGGCTAAAGAAGTCAGAAGTGGGCAGCGGATCTGATGGAACTTAGGTATAAGTAGCTGTGAGCCACCATGTAGGTGGTGGGAATTGAACTCAGGTCCCCTGCAAGAGCAGCCAGTGCTCTTAACTGCTGAGCCATCGCTCTAGCCCCCTGGAATTGATTCCTTAATTTGTTACATGTGCACTGATTTTGTAAATCAGGCTGAATTCTTCAATTAGTTCTAAGAGCGTTAGTAGATTCCTTAGGATATTCTTCTACAGGATAACAATATCTACGAATAGATAATTTCCTCCCCCGTTTTCAGGGCAGATGTGTGTTTTCTCCCTACCTGCTCTGCCCATACCCTGCAGTGCACAGCTGTATGAAGCTTGTGCGAGCTGCGCTCTTGGCTTCTTTCTGCGTCTACAGGGCAACATTAACCGCTGTCCATCGAGTGTGATGCAGGCTGTGTGTGTTTTCGGGCTGTAGATTTCCCTTCTACTTTTAACTTGTTGACGTTTCTTTGATTTTTTTAAATATGTTACTAGGATGTTCAACATTGATTGATTTCAGATGTTAAATCAACTTTGAGCTCCTGCGGTAAAATTTAAATGGTCATGATATATAATAACGTTTATGCTCCATTTGATTTGCTGATATCTTGCTGAGGGCTTTTTGCCTACGTCCCTTAGTGACATTGCCTGTATTTGTTTCTTTCAGTGTCTTTGTCTCGCTTAGGTACCAGTATCTCAGAATCAGGAAGTGTTCTTTTATTATCTACTTCTTAGAAGAATTTATGGAAAAACGAGGATTAATTATTTTTTTAAATCTTTAATAGAATTCATCAGTGAAACAAACCCTTTGGGTCTGGGGAATTTTCTGGTCACTAGTTTAATTTCCTTACTTGTTTGTTAGCATGGATTATTTAGAGTCTTGGGTTAATGTGGGGAGTTTTTGTGTTTCTAAAAATCGACCAATCCAATTAGCTACCCAATTAGCTGGCACACAGTTGGCCATATGCGCCCTTCTAAGTCTCCCTACCACTTGTGCTGGGGGTTATTAGAAACCAGGGTCTTGTGCCCGCTAAGCAAATGCTCTATCTCTGCCACCTCCCCAGGTAACTGCTTTATTTCTGTAAGTCTGCCAGCAATGTGCCCGCTTTTATTTCTGCTTTCTGTAATTCAGGGCCTCCTCACCACCACCTCAGTAGCTTGTATCTTAAGTCAGAGTTGTAAAACCTGCCCTGCAGAGTTACTGGCTTGGGGGGAGGGATCTTCAGCTTCCATGTGCATGCCAATCACCTGAGACCTGTTAGGAAGTGACTGGAGGGGGGTTCCTTTTCTGGGAAGGGCCAGATGATGTTGCAGGAACTGCTCCAGGTGTCCCCCCTGGAGCTCAGCTCCCTTGGAAAGCAACACTCACAAAGGACATCTTCTGGGTGTCCTTTAAGGTGGACTTTAAGGGTCCATTTTCTTGGGGTGGTTAGTGAATTTCTGACTAGCACAGTGGGAGAGATTCCCTCCCCCGGCTTCATTTGGCCCCACCCTCTCTGACCTGTGTCTTTTCCTCTCAGCGGACAGCTCTGTGAGATCCCACCTGCCCCCAGGAGCCCCTGTGAGGGGACTGAGTGCCAGAATGGGGCCAACTGTGTCGACCAGGGCAGCAGGCCTGTATGCCAGTGCCTGCCAGGCTTCGGTGGCCCCGAGTGTGAGAAACTGCTCAGTGTCAACTTTGTGGACCGTGACACTTACCTGCAGTTCACGGACCTACAGAACTGGCCTCGGGCCAACATCACTCTTCAGGTGTGTGTCTGGGGACCTGGTCACTCAAAGGGAGTCAGGGAGCAGGGTATACCTGCTCCTCAGAATGTCAGGCTACACCTCCGTCCACAGAAACCGAAAGGAACCTGTGTGGGCTGCTGTTATCCTCGGGTTAGGATGAGTCATCTCGGGGACAACTGTGACAGAATCCAGACGAAGCTTGCCAGAGGCCTTGCCCACAGGCCTTAATCACACCCTCTGCTCGGCTCTGGCCTGCTCTGTGTGCCTGGAGTGATTTCTGGGCTTGTCTTTAACCAACAGTTTTGGGGTCCCCTAAATGCCCATTTTGTGCCTTCAGTGTCATTTCAGAACATCATCATGTTGAGGGGGAAAAACCAGCTTCTACTTCAACAAATGATGAAAAATCTGGCCGTTTTGCTGAATATGTCCCAGAGGAAGAGAGGGAGGCAGATTTGACTGCATTTTCCCCAGTAGACAATGTAAACTCTTGAACCCCTCTGCCTCAAATTCCATTCTTGGTCACAAGCGCCCAAACGTCTCTCCTTTCCTTTGTTCTTTCTCTTCCTCAGCCCCTCAGACAGGCTCAGCTCTGTCCTCTCCAATTGCCCTCAGTAAGCTAGCAGGCAGCATATCCACTCTAGGCAAAACTTACCCCATCCAGACCCAATCCTGTCCCCAGCCCAGCACCAGCCATAGCGCAGGCTCTTCCAACATCTTCGGGAGATCTCACTGTCACACATTTAAGGGATTCTTCTTTGCCTGCACTCTAATTCAACAACCAATGGTCTCAGCGGAAGCTCTCTGATTGGCCAGGCTTTTGTAACATACCTATTCCTTGACCAATCACTGGGCCTAAGGAAATGAACTAGTGTGGTTTATCCAGCCTTGGTCCATGTGCCTGCTCCGTAGACCAGGGCATCAGGATATTTACCAGAAGAATGCAGGGAGGGAGGGGGAACTAGACAGAAGGAAGCAATTGTGCTTCTTACAGCCATGGGGACCGTCCTCCCAAATCTCTAACCACAGACCCTGTTTTCCAAGCATCTCCTTCCGGTATTAAAGGGCTCTGGCTGGGGGAAACTTCCAGAACTAGAGCGTGTCTTCTCTCTAGTCCCCTCCCTTTGTAGCCAGTTCCTTGAGGCTCCCAGGGGCCCCCACACCACACCGTGGTGGCTGTGTACTGCCTATTTCTCATGGGGCAACTGGTCTTTATTTACCTGTTCTTGGGCAGGCCGCAGCAATCCTTTTGCTGGCAGTGAATGACAAGTGAGCCTGGGACTGCTGGCCTAGGCCAGCCTCCCTGAAGAGGGGCGTCTGGTCAGGAGAGGGGAAAGAGCGGTTTTCACACCCTTCCAATCTTGAGTCCCCTCTGTTCGTTTACCCGCCTGTGCTGCTTCTGTGAGGGGTGGCATGGGAGAGAAAGTGCCTTTGCCTCTCAGGTCTCTACAGCAGAGGACAATGGGATCCTCCTGTACAATGGGGATAACGACCACATCGCGGTTGAGCTGTACCAGGGCCATGTCCGTGTTAGCTATGACCCAGGCAGCTACCCCAGCTCCGCTATCTACAGGTAGGAATTCCTCAGGCTGTCAGCCTTCCTTGGGTGGGCATGCCAGGATGTGGGGCTCCTGGGCCAAGAACTACACAGACTTGGCTGACCAAAAAAAAAAAAAAGGCCATCTGGTCTCCTGAGTCCAGCCTATTTGGATCTGAGGCTCCATGGCACCCATATTTCCCCATCCCACCTCACCTCAGAGGCAGCCCCTAACTGGGGAAGAAACTCTCTGCAAAAGTCCCTGCCTCTCCTGGGCCTCAGAAAGGGGGAGCAGCAGGCATCAGGCCAAAGTCCGCATAGTCCCCTTGAGAGATTTGTCTCCTTGGGGAGCAGCGGCTGGGTTGATGGCCTTTCTGGGAGGATGTGCCTAGCTCGGATCTTCCTGAGGCCCACTCCCCGGGTGGGGTACCCCCATCTCTTTCCAGTGCTGAGACCATCAAAGATGGGCAGTTCCACACTGTCGAGCTGGTCACCTTTGACCAGATGGTGAACCTCTCCATTGACGGCGGCAGCCCCATGACCATGGACAACTTTGGCAAGCACTACACGCTCAACAGCGAAGCCCCCCTCTATGTGGGAGGTGAGGACCTTTCAGACAGAAAAAGCCTGTCACCTAGTCATGGTGATGGTGTCCCCACGCAGGGGCCTCCTGTGTTTTCTGGTCTGAAGCTGGCCAGGAGAGCTTGTGCTACGGTTGGGGAGGTGCCAAAGGATGAGGTGGTCCTACTGAATGGTTAATCTGGTGGATTGTGCTGTCCTGCCTGGTGTCTAGCTGCATTCTGGCCAACCTAGACTAACCAAGAAGGGGCTGGCCAACAGGTCTGGGTTTTTCCCAGATGTCTTCCATACCACGGGCACCCTTCTTGGCTCTGGACCAGTCTGGGATTCATTTCTAGTCTTGGACCCTCAGAGGCCAGAAACACTGCAAGAGGCTCAGCACAGAGTCCTGCATCAGCTGGAGGCTCCCCAGTGGACCCACGGATGCTGCAGTCCAGGAAGGCCTGTCAACCACCTGCAACCATCCACATGCTATCTCAGCCTGGGGAGTGCCTGGCCCGCTATGTGATCCCGGCTCTGCCCCTACTAGTTGAGGCTTTCAGATGAGCTCCTGAGAGTGCCAGAGAGGGGCAGGCAGCCTCTGCCTTGGGGTGGCTGCGAAGCCAGTAGCACAAAAGCAGATGGCAAAGTGCCCTGCACATGAGTTCTTCGCTTCGACTGGAATTTCCAGAAATGAAAGCAGACATCCCAGAGGGAAGGAAGTAGTCCCAGAGGGAGATAGCCAGACTTAGGGAACAGGCATTTTGGAATCCAGCTGGCCAACTGGCCATGCCTAGCCTGACCTAGCTCCAGTCCCAGAGGAAGTAGACTTTCCACATCTTTCTGGAAAAGAGTCTGATCCTCCGAGATGACAAAGGGCCTCTGCAGAGACAGGACAGAGCCCAAGGGCACGAGGAGACATTGCAGAGCTGCCCAACAGGCACGGTTCAATCCCAACACACTCTAGCGTCTCTTCCTGTCACTTCAGGTATGCCTGTAGACGTGAACTCAGCTGCCTTCCGCCTCTGGCAGATCCTCAATGGCACCAGCTTCCACGGTTGCATCCGGAATCTGTACATCAACAATGAGCTGCAGGACTTCACCAAGACACAGATGAAGCCGGGAGTGGTGCCGGGCTGTGAGCCCTGCCGAAAGCTCTACTGCCTGCATGGCATCTGCCAGCCCAATGCCACCCCAGGGCCCGTGTGCCACTGTGAGGCTGGCTGGGGGGGCCTGCACTGTGACCAGCCAGTGGATGGCCCCTGCCATGGCCACAAGTAAGCCTGGGAAGGACCAAGAGAGTCATCACCCTCACTCATCGGGACTTTTCCTGCAAGCCCATTTGCTTATGGCAAGCACAGCCATACCAGCTGTATTTTTAAATCTTTAAATTGGAGCATATGGACTGACACAAGATGATATTATTATTATTATTATTATTTGGCTTTAAGCTCTTATTAACTGGAAAAGGACAAGCATAGAATCAGATCCCCCCCCGCCCCTTTAAATCTTGGGAAGAGAACCAAGTGCAAGGCTAGGAGGGGTGGGACCCCCTCTGGCTGGCCCATGGTCTAGCCTGTTCTCACAGTCCTCTTCCCTGTCTCTTCCAGGTGTGTCCACGGGAAATGAGTGCCCCTTGATGCTCTTGCCTACAGCTGCCAGTGCCAGGATGGGTACTCAGGGGCTCTGTGCAACCAGGTCGGGGCTGTGGCAGAGCCCTGTGGGGGCTTGCAGTGCCTGCATGGCCACTGTCAGGCCTCAGCCACCAAAGGGGCACACTGTGTGTGCAACCCTGGCTTTTCAGGCGAGCTGTGTGAGCAAGGTCAGGGGGCCCCCTCCTGACTGCCCTCTGCTGGGTCCCTCCCCGCCATTCTGCCATAGGAGCTTCATGTCATCATCCTCAAACCCCAGCAAGCTGTTCATCCTTGTCCCCCTCCTTCCCTCCCCTCTGCTACACAGGGGACTACTGGGCTTCTGTGCCCTTGTCCTCTAGTCAGAGTTCCACCTTTTCCATCTCCTGGACTCAGCCTGCCCTGCAGTTCCCTTGACCAGGACCCTGCCCTTCTTGGCTGAGGTATCTCCATGAAAAGACCATCCAGCCACATCCAGTAACAGCCCTTAGCCAGGCGTGAGCATCTCGGTCTGTCAGCTTTGGACCTAGGTGTGGCAGGATGTCTGAAGGTTAGGGAATTTCTTCCCAGGCTTTACCTGGGCCCCTTCACCAAGATCCTTTGGCTAGACTCCAGACTGCAGAAGCTGGGAAGAGGGAAGCTGGAGAAATTCAGCCTTGGGCACCATAGGGTCAGTGGGTCATCCTCTCCATTGAGGAATGCTTCCCTAACGCCATTGCCTCCAGGTCTCAGCTCTTATTGCACACCTGCACGGTGGGAACCACCTCAACTGGAGGGCCTGGGCAGCTAGCTGCTTCCTCTTCCCTCATCACACATTGTGGGCCCAGGAGGAAGTCGAGCATAGGTGCATGCAGAGCCGGGGAGGATGTTCAGGACAGAGGGGTGAGAGGGCTCTCCCAGTGGAGCCCTCCTAGGATGCTGCCCAGTGCCCCTCCTGCTTCCCACGGTGTGCTCTGAGGCTCTCTCTTGGTATCTGTCCCATCCAGAGTCCGAGTGCCGGGGGGACCCTGTCCGGGACTTTCACCGGGTCCAGAGGGGCTATGCCATCTGCCAGACTACGCGCCCGCTGTCGTGGGTGGAATGCCGGGGCGCGTGCCCAGGCCAGGGCTGCTGCCAGGGCCTACGGCTGAAGCGGAGGAAGCTCACCTTTGAGTGCAGCGACGGGACTTCATTTGCTGAGGAGGTGGAGAAGCCCACAAAGTGCGGCTGTGCCCAGTGTGCATAATGCGCAGGTGGCACACTAGCAGCTGGGCTGAGATGCAGGCATCACCACGATGGCGCCTGGGTCCTGGTGGGCGCGGGGGCACCGAGCTGCCTTTCCAGCAGACTGCACTGCCGGGGCAGAGGAGCAAGCAAGGCCTGGACTGCCACGCCCTCTCCCAAAGTGCCTTGCACAGATAGGCGCTTAATAAATATTTGTTGAATGAATGTGTGTGTGAGGTCAGGCCACGAACAGTTGGCAGAAGGTGGCACACCTCTGCCTGCTACCTGGGACTGAAAAAGGGGGCTAAACCCTGTCTCCACTTGCTTCTCCCCTGGCCTGTGACCCTGGCTGGTCTGAAACAGTTAATAATGTCCCAGTAGCCTTTGGCCCCTCTGAGGACAGCCACCTCCCAGGGTACTGGCCTGGTCTCTGCAGCCACATTTACTGGCTGCAGGCCACTCTCCAGAAGAGCTCCTGTCATGCGGAAGTAACTGACCCTTCTTCCTTGAGTCACACGGCCCATTGCCTCCACAGCTTGGGAAAGAGGTAGGGGTAGGGTTGAGTTTGAGTAGGACCAGGCTCTGAATCATGAAGTATAGGATGATCATGGAAGCTTCTATGAGGGGGTTCTTATGCTTGGGGTGATAAACCCCACCAAAGAGGGCAAGGAGTTCTTGGCTCCAGCAGAACAGACATTACTGGCTACAAAAGGGGCACCGGGCCCAGGTTTCCCTAGCCAAAAGCTGCTGGTGCCTCTAGCAGAGGAAGGATTGGGTATGAGGAGCAGCTGGGTGAGGCCAGGGGCTTCTCCACTGGAGGTCTTGTACAGAGGCCATGTGCAACAGGAGGAAGTCAGATGACCCAGATACTAAAAGTCTCTGCCTTGTAGCTCAGAGCAGACTTCTGCCCATTCCAGGCCTTAGGCCTGCGGCTGTGAAGAGGGAGGTAGACAGGAACCAAGCAGATAACTCTCTTTCTGGTCTCAGGAAGGAGGCCTGAGAAACTAGAAAATTCAGTTCCATTAACTTCACTAGCAGGTATTTATGTACCCAATGTGGAGTGGGTGAGGGTATATGTGGACTAATTCCTAAACACCATGGGGTTCCCAGAGCGGCCCAAGCTGCGGCTCCTCACTCTGGAGGTTTGCAGTGGCAGCTGTGTGAAGTCACCAGATACACGGTGGGCTGACACCAAGGCTTCTCTTTCATGCAGAGTGAAATGTAGAAAGATGAGGTCTGAGTCTAGCAGGGGGCTGCTGAAGGGACAGAGGGCTGTGTGAGGTCTCACTTCTCCCTGAGAGGGTGGAGCCCTGGATCGTGGTGGGGGAGGGGAGAGAGGAAGGAGAGCATCCGTGGGCCAGAGGTGTGAGCAAGTCCCTCTCTTGGCTGCTTCCATCTGGAAGTGTAGGTAAAGCCCATGGGAACACTTTATACCTGTGTCCCGGCCCATGTGGACACCAAGAGGAGCATTCGGTGCTGGTGAGGACACAAACCTCCTGTGACTTTAGGACTTGGCACCTCCTATCGTAATAGCTCTGAGACCAATGAGACTCTGGATGGAAAGAGAGCCCTGCCCTGCCCAACAAGTCAATGTCCTCATGGCTGGGGTAGGGGGACAGGCTCCAGTTTCTTAAGGCCCTGAACAAGGCCACAATGCAGACTGGCAAATCCCCAAGAGGGCAGAGACCCAGGCCTCTAAGAGGCTTTACCCAACTCTGCAGTGTCTTTCTCTTACTCCAAGCTTTCAGGCCACTGTGGGACCCTGACAAGCAGCTACATCAGGTTGTACATGGAAGAAAAGCTTAGGCATGTAGCATCATGTCCCTTTCTAGAAATAGAGACGCTCTGGCTTCCTCTGCCCTGTGAAGTCCCCAGCCATCACTGGAAAAGCCAATTCCTGGGTTGGCATGGACTGGCAGGTTTGCTCACACGGCCATAAGTCAAACACCTGCAGTCAGATGGCACCTTTCCCCAAGGCCTTGGGATGGGAAGTGAGAAGCTAACACAATGGTTCCCAGAGATCCGCCCCGCCCTCCTGAAACAGACTTCTACTGAATCTGAGGATCAAGACTCATGGCAAAGTGAGGGTAACAAGGGTGAGCGAGCCATGAGCCCCATGCTCAAATTAACCTTTGACTCAGTGACTTCCTTGCCAGCCAAGGGCCTGGTCTATCATCCTGTTCACAATTGGGCTTGTAAGGTTGGGTAAGAAAGAAGGCAACTATGAGACCAGCCCTTTGAGAAATCGTCTCCACATTGTGTTCCCCTTTGGCAAAGACCTTCAGTTAGTTTTGTGGTCAGCACTGGCTATTTCTATTAGACGTGCACAGAAGACACAGAAGAGACCCAGCAGGGCAAGGCCTCTAGGACTTGGTACTTGGGCAGCACTGCTCAAGGCCCTGTGACAATGTTAAGAAATGGGAAAGACGGGCTCTGTTTCCCCTTTGCCTGCTGTTAGCCTAACCATGAAAGTATCTCTTTATACAGAATACTTACAGATTCTAATATATATTTGTATTTCATTTTGTTATAGTATTTTTATATGTTAAAGTCAACCTCCAGTGTCTTTTGATTTTCAGATGCTATGTGGTTGTGACCTTTTGTTTGGGGTTTCCTGGAGTCTTGTTTGGGTCAACTCTTAGAAATTGGCTTAAAACAGTCCCTGCGGGAGCTGCGCCTGTCCTTTCCCCAGAAGTATTGTTTTAGAATATGTCAGTATTGTCCATTGTCTTCCATGTGAATATGACATTGATCCACTGACTTTCTGCCTGCCTGGTCTCTTTCTTCACCAAAATGAGTCTGCAGCTACCAGGGCAACAAGGCTCTGGGCTAGCACACTGGCTGGTCACCACGGGTGGAGGAAAGGGTGCGTGACAACCTGGGGAGCCTGCTTACTCCCATCTCCCATCAAGTGTTTACAGTGATGCTAATGTTTTGAGCATTTGTCTACAGTCACTCACACATTTTACCAGATTCTGAGGGGCTTGGAGCATCCAGGCAACAGATTAGAAAGTAGCATATATTCTCGGACATCCTAGAAGGCCAGTGGAGTAAGGAGGAAACAAACATCACACCAGAAACCCTTCTTTCGGGAGGGGAGATAAGGATATGAGCGGCTGCGAGGCTGGGTCCCCCGGACAGGTCCTCCAAGCTAAAAGGCCTTGCAAGTCCTCTGTTGATGCCAGGGCTATGAACTGACTTACCAGTGAGCACCGTGAAAGCGCAGAGGGATAATAACTTTGGTGCTGTCCCTACAGCGAGGGATTTGGAGAAGGAATAATAGAGAGCAGGGTAGAGAAGGGAAGTGAAACCAAGTGGGATGAAAGGCTAGCCTGTCTGGGAAGAATTAACCAAGAAGGCAGTGCTCCCTGGCTGAGCGTTTCTGTGACTTCTATTAAAGCGGGTACCAACAGCGGCAAACGGAAACTCACTGCCAGAGCATTTTTCCAGTCTATTTGTACCAGCTGGTTCTTATCATGGCTAAATTTGCTAGGTTAAAACAAAACAAACAACACCCACTCCCAAACAAACAAAACAACCAAACCCCACAAAACTAGAAACCCCAATATTTGAAATTAAACTTCTGTTTATAAACTTCCTTTTTTTTTTTTTAAATCCTGGGCTAATTAAACACATCTGTGGGTTGAAAATTTGCAACTTCTGTGTTAAAGCAAAACCAGGGGCTGATAGTCACTCCTTGTATCCACTGAGGCTAGCTGTGGGATGGACTGGTTCACACTGTGACTGAGTGTAGCCATGGGATGGACTGGTTCACACCGTGACTGAGTGTAGCTGTGGGACGGACTGGTTCACACCGTGACTGAGTGTAGCTGTGAGATGGACTGGTTCCATGACAACTGAGTGTAGCTGTGGGATGGACTGGTTCACACGGTGACTGAGTGTAGCTGTGGGATGGACTGGTTCATACTGTGACTGAGTGTAGCTGTGGGATGCATTGGTTTGGTGGTGATCTTGAATAGACCCACTTCCAGCAGAGACAAAAGGATCCAATGAAGCAGATCACAGCTGAAACCCTGGCAAAGGCAAAGTTTGTGTTCTGCCATATTCCAACAGGGTCACAGGACTGGACAGCACTGGCTGGCCTGTTCCCTCCCTGTCCTGTCACCTGGGATCCCACATTGTTTCCACTCTATTTTCTCCCCTGAAGTCAGTCATGATGGTTTAGGGTAGTGCATACAATGCTTCTTTATCCCCAGTCCCACGGTTTACACAGTCTGCTTCCAGCCATATACCAATGGGGCAGGAAGCTGTGCTGCATTCTGTTCTCTCTCCAGTGATTACACAAACACACTTTAATATCAAAGAAGTTTAATACGCTGCAATAAAATAAGCGCCCGGAAAAAGCTCACAGAATAGATGTCGATGTTAGAGTAATCCCTCCCACACGCTGTCCTCTAGCTCTACACCCCATTCCCCCAAAACCACCCAGGAAATCCTTCCACTTCAACGTCAGTGTGGGCCCCTTTATCAATAACAAGAACACAGTTATCTATGTGGTCCAACAGGAAAAGCAAAGCACAGAAGCACAAAAAGTCTACAAGATTTCAAATATTTAAGAGACTTGGTACATACTCAAAGTTAAAATAACTCCAACTTTTATAGCTATACATACTGTTTTAAAGCAACTTAATATATTTTTAAATTTCATATATACACTCTCAAAGGTTCTTCAGGTGAGGTATGTAAACATTGTCTAATGAAAAATTTTCAATGTTTCAAACCAACAAATTCACAGCATACATTGAATTTTCATCTGTTAAAGACACAGTATTTTCCTACACTCACTAACAGTGGAATCCGGGCCCAAGATGTGTGCGCTGCTCTGCCAGGTGGCACCTGCAGACTCTTCTCACTTCACTAGTTTGGAAGGTGCTGGGGTCAGGAAGGGCTCAACCATCCACAGGCCCCACTCTTGGGCATCTGGAGCACTGGCTAAGACTCACAAGACAGCAGAAAGGAGCACAACCAAACACCTACAAGATTGACCTCGGCAACAACACCAGGAGGGACCAGTAAAAACTTGAGGAATGGTGGAGACTCAGCTCCCTGAAACGGAGCTGGATCTGCAGCCCCTGCCCTAAACTCATTCTGAAGGGTTGTGGCCTAATAGAAGCAAAATCCAATGCACACCTGAGCTTCAGTTAAATTGCATGGGCCTCCTAGGACCCCCAGGCCCCTCAAAGGCATGGACACTAGCCTAAATTAGGGCACTGGGCTGTGCTTTTCATACAGGGTAGGGTTGAACGTCTTATGTTGTAATGCATATGAGAAACTAATGCCATGAGATCACAAAGATGACCAGCGTACACAGGCACTGGTCCCAGACCTTGGAGGAGCTCAATTTTGAAAACCACTTGTTCCCTGAGGGTAAACAGCAGGCTTACATTGAGATTAAGTGAGGCTAATGTGGGGATTTTCATTACAAAATACCAAAGACTTAGGAAAGCTCCAGCCAGAATTTCTATCTCACCTTCGTGTATCATCTACAAGACCCTCCCCTCCCCCCACCATAAGTAGTCACCTCCCCAAAAACACAATGCAGGGCAAGTTCTCTCCTCTACACGCTTTTGGGCGCAGCAGTGGAAAGTTTACCTTAATGCACCCACTTCAGTTTAAAAAACACTAGCGAATCCCAAACACCATCAGAAATATAAAAAAATTAAAAAAGAGAGACATATTCCAAAAGCCTAAAAAGCTACATCATTTTTAACAGTGGTTATCTGGGTGTGGATATCTGTTTCAGTAAGTTTAGGACGGTCACAAGGAAAGGCTGCTCAACAGAGTCGGACACACTAAGAGCCTAACTAGACTCTAGGGACCACGGACATCTCGAGCTGAGGCATAGAGGCAGAAGGCAGGACATAGGCTGGTTTCTAAAGGTAAGTCAGACAGAGCAGGGGAAATATAATAGGCCACATATGTTTCTCAGGTAAAAATTTCTTACATTTATTCTATGGCCAAATGAGCTTTGTCTCATCTGTTCTGCAAACTACAAGTTCCTGGGATTTCACTAACCTTTTGATTGGTGAGTCCACTTTTGATGTGTCTGGTCTGGGAGAGTCCCCACACACTGCTATAGTTTTGTGACATGGGAGCGTGCAGAAGAAACAGAAGCAACAATTCAAGTAAACCAGCCTCTTAGAAAAGGCAAGAGGCTTCGCAAGAGCTGTCCCCCAACCTGATCCTCTGAGACAACAGGACTGGTCAGCACCTGGGGTCATATTGCTATGGAAACACATCAGAAAGAACACCTGGAAATCTGCTCTGCAGACCCAGGCACTGACCAATTTACTGTACATCTGTATATATATATCTATATCTATATATAATATATAACACAACCAGATGAGAATGGGGCAGTTAAAGCTTGGATTGGATGGTCCATTATAGATGAAATGCCCCACACAGCTCTCAACCTGCTGGTTTCATTTCTTTCTCCATGAGTGAACTGTGTTACGAAAGAAGTTCACTGCTCAAAATATATTCTTCTACAATACAATGCAAACCAACATCACTCAGAATATGAGTCTGTATACAGCACGTGTAATAAATATTCTTAGAAAACTATTTACAGCATTACATCTTGTGAACATTTAGATGAGAAGAGAATCTACTTTCTGCAAAAGTTAAAAAAGTTTTGACTGTCTAGTTCAGTGCTAAATTCCCTGGCACCTAGCTACCCATTCACATTTCATCTCAAAATCAGACTTGCTTACAAAGAGCATCTTAGAAAAACATTCTCCAGCATTGCTATTCGAGGGCCTTCCTTGTTTAGAAAAGACAAAGGAAGGCTACAGGAAATACGCAAACTACAGTTCAAATGGATGACAGTAATCCTACATAACTGGTCTCCACGCACCCTAGAGTCCTGGAGCTGCAGGTCAATCCAGCCATCCTGGCACGGTGGCCTGGTGACAGACAGGGTGCCCGTGGATGAGGCACAGGGAAAAGGGCCATGCATAACCATGAAGCATTGGTTCCATGACGTCTAGGGTGCTCTAAATTGCAGACCAGGAGTCCTGAGAAGTAAAGCTGAATACATTTTAGAACCATGGATTACAGATGGGTGGGACAGGGCCACATCTGCAGATGCCTGATGGGAAAGGGTGAGGAGGAAAGCCAAGGTGTTCTCAAGTGTTGCCAATATGCAGAAGGTGATGTGTGCCTCCTACGGATGTGTGAAAGGGTGATTCTCATAAATTCTGACAGTCAGACTAGAAGCTCATACTGGCATTTGAACAGGAAAATATCACTATTTACACAGTCGTTTCTTCTCATTGCATAGGCATGAGGCTGCTTGCCATGGGACTACAACCAAGGTCAATTTCCTGCACAGGTCGTAGAAGTGAACAGCTGAACGTACTAATGGTGCATGTGTGAGTTGGGCTGTTGGGAGAAGCCCCGATGCTGGGCTGAGCAAAGTTACAGTCCTTCGAGTCCCACTCTGATCTGGAATGGAGCATTAGTGGGAGAAGCATTAAGGTTCCCAATCTATGTTGTGTCAACCCAAATACAGGAAGGGGTTCAAGGTTACAGCCTCCTGCCATTACTGTGATGTTTAGGGGGTTGATGGCTAAGCATGAGAGTTGGGAGAACAGACGGCAAGAAGTTTTTGGAAAGCCCTTTTGACAGTTAACTAATTTTGTTAAAATAAATACTTTGTATAGAAGCATTTGAACAGGAAAATATCACTATTTACACAGTAAAATAAATTCCACAATGGTGTGTATAAATATGTACTCTATATATTTGAAATCAGTCACTATTACAGTCTCCTAGAACAACTAAGAACGCAGAAGCCACTGGTGAAATTAATTACCCTAAGATACAGTGGCTCTAGCAATAATCCCTACCTGTGGTATAAATATACAAAATTATGCCAATCTTATTTGTATAGTATCTTTACCATAAATGCTTCCAAACACTACATACAGCTCTAACTACAACACAAGATGTACATCATGGTACCAACTGGAGTGGGAAAAAGGTGATCACTGAAGGGCATTCAGACACAGCCCACTAAACACTGTGAGAATCTAGCAATGAGAGAAATTCTTCTCATGCGGCATGTATGCATTCAGAGAAGCACTTGCGGGGGGTGTCCCAGAGAAGATGCCACCCAGAAGGAGGCCAGAGGCAGGAAGGAAAAGGAAAGGCAAGGTACCAAGAATGACTCCCCAGATGAGGAGCTGCTTCAGGCTTGACCAAGTTTCAGGCCCGACCAAGAGGGCCCTGAACTTGTCTTGCCTAAAGCTGCTGGTGCACGGACGAGGTGCCATTGGCACACTGGCCATGTCAAAAATGT
Source organism: Alexandromys fortis (assembly GCF_014885135.2). Lineage (NCBI taxonomy): Eukaryota > Metazoa > Chordata > Mammalia > Rodentia > Cricetidae > Alexandromys > Alexandromys fortis. The sequence continues at coordinate 18,142,749 of NW_026067893.1, forward strand.
GTGGCCTGGACTCAGGTTTCAAACACGCAAAGATCAGCCACTAGTATTCACAGATATCGACCAAACTTGAGAATGTAAACCTGCACATATCCTATATACAGAAGACAAATGAGGGCTCTGGGTGTGAAACTACCAGTTCCTATGCTTTCAGAGAGGCACTACTGTAGGCTCTAAGTCCACTGGAAATCAGCATGTGCCAACACTGCTGGTGGAATGTCTCCATCAGTCAAGTTCACTGTGATGCCTAACAAAGATGACTGCATGGTTTACAAGACTGTACTTTAAACTAGACCCTAATAGATACGGTGATTCTGCAACTTATCAGCGAGTATCTAATGAGCAGAGATGCTCTCCTTCTTCCTTACAAATACAATCAGGAGTGATGCGGCACAAAGCCAACCTTGTGCTGAGACAGACAAGCAAGATACCCAACGGACTACAGCAATGCTGGCCTATATGCACAAAGAAAACATGTGCCTAACTGCCCACACAATTTGATAATGACTTTTTGCAAAAATCAGTACACCAACCTAAAAGGCCAAGGAATAAGTTTTCTAGGTAGTGTGGACCACATACAGTTAGTTTTATTATCTCCGCTTGTCCAATTCAAAAAGTGTAAACCCATTCACTCAACCTCTGGGGTATTCTAATACCACAGGCACTTGGATGCTCTTTCAGGCAGGCAGTCTATGTTTTCAAGAGGCTTACAAACTGCACAGCCTGTTAAACAGGACAGGCCCACAGGGTGTGGAAGCTTCAGGGTCTCCTTCCTTGGCACACAAGTCTGTGCAGCTGCCTGTCTGCTAGAGGAAGAGCTGGGCCCAGAGCACTGAAAGACACCATCCTAAAGCTTGGGAAACGACAACTCCAGGAAGGAGGCAACGGTCTGAACTCCAAAGACAAAAGCATAATTACAGACAGCTTTTACATACTGCTCACCAGGTAGTCCCTTGCGTGCAGAAGAATGGGATGCTGCCAAGAAGCCGGCCCTACAATCCATCCCTTGTAGGTGAATCATTTTGAAAGCTGTCTCAAAACACTAGTTTCCTAGTTCTGCTGGTTTTAAGTTTTTAAAAGTCTTTCTTTGCAAAGGATTTGGGAGCAAGCCTAGGGAAAAAAGTACCTGCTGCATGGATATGAGGACTGCTTTGGGAATACATACAAAGATGTGACTTCATATTTCAAGCATTCTAGCATTTCAGTGGATACTGTCATAATAAAATACAAAACAACAGGGAAGAATTCAAAATAATTGGGCAAGGGTCATAGCTCAGTGGTAGAAGTCTGCCTAGCTTCTATCAGGGCCAGAGCACAATCTTCAGCACTGTCCACTAGTTAGGGACAAGGTCCCCATTTTTAAAATTTTTGACATGACATTCAGCTTCATTCTGGAATGCAGAATATAAACTTTTATTTGAGTTTCAGGGGAGGGGAGGACTAACACTCTGGAAGCTGACTGGATTTGATGTAAAGATAGAACCCAAAACTCCTTCTATAGCAGTTCAAAAACTACCATTTTATTGTTCACTTGCCTTTAATAAAATTATTTTGAAAGTGTGTGACTGAAAATAGATCAATGGTAATATACTGGCTGTCACCAGGCTTTTGTTTCTATGCTGGGAGCCTTTCCCACAGCTAACTGTGGCACTGAGATTCAGGACCAACAGAAGTGTTAGCAGCTAATCTCATCCGGACAGTCTTGGTGTATTTTAGCAAACACGTGAAGCTCTATGATTAGACACTACGGGAGGCAACATGGGATAGTCCACACAACTTAAGAACTCCAGAGGCAACTTGTTCAGGGGTTCTGGTCTCTAGACGGTGGTGGCTTCATTGTGGGGCTGGAGGGAGGGACTTAAAGGTAGACACACAGCTTGTTAAGAGTTGAGTTACTCTGAAACTGTCTCAGTGACATGCGTCTCTACAGCAGGAGCATACAGAAACGTGCTCAAGACAACTGAGATGGGGGGTGTGGGAGACAGAGGGTGTGAGGCAGAAGAGGAATGGGGTAAGATTTATTCCCAAAAGGGATTATTTTCTCAAGTAGGGGGTCAGCAGGCTTTTTCAAAGATACAAATAGTAAATATTCTAGGTTTTGTGGGCTTCCTGACCGCTTCTCAAATGTTTAATCTGCACCATGGACAACCAATAAGCAAATGGACATGGTTCTAAGTAAATAAAACTTTATTTATACATATGAGTTGCTGGCCCACAGTTTGCATGTCTATGACAGCTCAAGGGTAAGCTAAGAGGAGGTCTGCACTGGCTTGACCTGAGACCAAAGGGATGTTACCCAAACAGACTTCTGGGTAACTCAGTCTGTTTCTAGTATTATGACAAGCACAGACTTGCTGATGACAACACCACAGCATCTCCAGTTTGCATTACAGAGCATGGAGTCATTTCCTGTGGGACTCTTAGGTCTGCTAACCAATAGAAACGCTGCTCATAAATGAGTGACAGCTGTGCTCTCAGTCCAGCAGCCATCACAAGGCTGGAGACAGGCCAAATCCTGACTTACAGCGTCTGTCTTAAGGTGATCCTTGCTGATGAGTTACGTGCACAGGGGATGCAGAGGGTCCTTGGGGGAAATGGATGGCTCTTTTCTCTAAGCCACTACAGAATGATGAGGCACAAACCCCGCAGCTTGACTGTGGTTTAGATAGGACAGGATCAAGTCTTCAGTAAAGAACCCCACCAAACAACAACAAAATAAAAACAGCCAAACCCAGGGAATTCCAGGAACTAGCAACTGTGGGTCAATAGATTCAGGTAACATTCCTATGCTGGAAGCTACTAGAACAGAGAAAGCGCCTGGGCAAGATTCTGAACCCCAGCGAGACAGCAGGCCTGTCACCAAAGCAGGCTACACTTTAGGGAAGCCACACAGAGCTTCGCAGCTAGCTTCATGGACATCTTCCAGATCCTGAACAGAGGGAACACTAGTCCTCTGGCATCAACTTCGGCTCGAGCCTTAGACAGCCACTTTACAGAGCGTAGGGCCAGGAGCAGAACACCTTTCAGACTTAGGATCCAAACTGTGCAAGAGTGCATCACATATGGTGGGAAGTCATATTTGAAAATGGCTACAGGAAGGAAGGAGAACCAAGAGTGAGAGCCAAGCCCGGAGATACTGAAGGGACAATTTCCCAGCTATGGGTATAGAAAGGTTTAGAGCTACCATCAAGTTTTGATTTTTTTCTTCTTCTATTAACAAATTAACCAGATCAGCAAAAATGAGTTCAATAAACGTGAAACAAAACCCTTAAATGTCCTAATTTTGTAAAGTATGCATCTACATAAATGCAGTCACTACTGTTAAGAGTAAGCCGATTTTAAAGATGCCTACTGCACTGTTACATGGGTACGTAACAGACGCTTCCACACGGCTCCCGCAAATGCAGCCTACTATCTTGAAGTGAGCTTTTAAAAATGAAAACACACTGGGAAAGTAATGGAATGAATTATGAACTTGAAACTGGAAGTGTCCCACTGACTTATTTCTCACTCATCCCTCTAACGTAACCCAAGCCTTACAAGGACGTGGCCAGGGCGCCATATGTGCGGGCATCGACACACCTCACATTAGTAAGCCTGGCTGTTTAAGTCACTACAACAACAATATCCAGTGACAACTATAGAAAATGCTCTTTTAAGCCTTAAAACCATTTTTAAAATATTAAGTGAACCTACTCAAAACATATTAATGCTTCTGTGCAACTTAATGCTGAGGAAGAGTTTCGAGCACGCACTCAGCAGTCTCATGATAGGTAGCTTGTGAACGGTCAAGGTCAAAGATAATAATAAAAAGAATAATGGGGGTGGGGAAGGTAAGGGGAGTGAAGGAGGCAGTGAGGGAGGAAGTCCACGAACGTTCATGGGGCAGAGGTGACATTTAAAAAACATGAAAGCACAACTTTCATTATCTGTAAAATTCAACACAATTCTCAATTTCTCAAGAATCAAAGCTCCAGTCCTACCCAATTATCAGAAGTTTCCACTATCTGCAGCAAACCTTTAACAACAGCAAAATAGGTAGAAGGCCTGGTTTTTTAAATCATGATTTGCATATAAAAGAAGTCCATCTGGGTTGATCTAAAAAAATCTGAAAGAACCTAAGTAGGAACTTTTACTAAGAACAGGGCAGCAGCTATCCATGCAAGCCTGTGATGACAGAACATGTCAAAGCCGACTGAGGCTTTAGCAACCAGGTGGTTTGCTGACTGGCCCGAAGGAAAAGTCAAGTACACACTGTTATAATGGAGCAACGTCAGAGGCCCTGAGTAAAGCCAATGGGGCTGGTTTTGGCTCCACCCAGGAAAGGCAAACATCATCACTTTCAGTTATTGCAGTTCTCATTTCTGAGCCATGGGACAGAGTGGCATGCTATGGGGAGGATGGAACTATCAATCAGAATAGATACCTACTCCAGGCAAGGCTATTCATTCACATCAGGGAGTCCCAGCTGAATGTCACTCAGCGTGGATGGGGGTGTGGCTCCACGGAGATTCTGGGCAGCTTCTCTCAGCTGCCTGGTACCCTACTGCACTCCAAGTCGGCTGTGAAAGTGGTATTAGGGATGTGTATGGACTCTGCTTACAGATACACTGCGTGGGGAAGAGGGAAGTTTACTGTGAAACTAGTACCAGAAGACACTTGTGGCCAGCAACTACATGCAAATGCACCCAGATGCATATGCACAAGGCTAAGCTTTCCTATTGCTGAAAAGAACATTTTGACTTTCACTGCATAGGGAAGTACTCTGTGTAAGAAATGAGACAAAGAATAACTCATTCTAATGGTCAAATGACAGCTACAAGATGAAAATATACACAAAAAACTTGAACAAAAAAAAAAATGGAACGCAAACCTCACAGAGTAAGTAGTAGTACTACCATGCTTGCACGGCCCCAAACTGGAGGGTGACACAGTTAGTAGGAACACAGTTTAGGAGGGGGCGTTTCTAGCACAGCTTTTGTCCCATGGGCACACAAATTAGAGAACATGATCTGAAATAATTAAAATAAAAGGATGAAGGGGTGATAAACAATACTGAGTTTTCAGAAGGAAACAAATATTAATCTTTTATAATAATTATAAATCCCCTGCATTCTCCACATACCATAGAAATGATTTGGTTCAGCTTTCAAATATCACTCAAATAAAACCCAAACAAGACAGAGAGGGGAGTTGTGCTGCGGTCTGCAAGGTGCACCTGTCCAGGGGCGCACAGGCAGCTGCTGCCGGCTCCTCGCTTGCTCGCTCGCTCGCGCATGCACGGCAGTGGCCTCCTCAGTGACAGAGCAAGTGCTTGTGCGTCAAGTATAAAATACAAGCCTTTAGTCACATACATCAGCTTCTTAGATTTTGTCAAATTTTAAACAAAAAGGATAAATAAGGCACTGTACTTCTTAAAACAAAAACTGCTTGGTTCCAAGTTTAAAACCCAAGGAACAACCAGAATAGAATGTACAACTTCCCTTAGCCATGGAGAAGTTCCCTTCTCTAACTGAGATGCATTTTCTGCCATCTCAAACTGGTGTTCTCTGTAACATGAAAGGCTTAATAAGCTTATAAAAGCAGATTTTGTTAATGCAAAATAAAAGGCTCCTTCTATAGGTCAGTTCCTCTCTCAGCAGCCATCCAGCTATCACTTGGCATCTAACCGCCTCCGTTTGCCCTGGGAAGAGTCCAGTTTGGCCTTGAGCTTTCTCTTTCTCTGGGCAGCCCGGTTCTCTGGGCTTTTTGTCAAGGGTCTGGCTCGGCCACTACCACTGCTCAGCTTCCTGCTCCTCCTTCCGGCTTTTGGGGGTTTCGAAGAGGCTTCTCCTGTCCCCCTTTGTTTTGCAGGCTTTGTCAGCGAGTCAGAGGCTGCAGCAGGATGGCTAGACCTTTTGTTTGCATCCTCTCTCTCTTTCCTGGAAGGTGGGCAGCTCTTCCCAGGAGCCTTTTTACAGATCCTCACTTTATTCTCTTTCAAGGTCATCTTCCTGGACAGTTGGCCGACTCTGTCCTTTGCAGCTAGCTTCTTGGCAGAAAGGGCTCTGCTGGCTTTTGTTGCTGGCCCCTTGTCCTTATCATCCCGAGTGCCATAGCTGTCTGCTCTTTTGCGCTTGTTCTGACCTTCCACTTTAATCAAGGTTTCAGGCATCTGCTTCCCTCTTCTCCCCTTGCTTCCTTCAGCCCTTTTGGGGTTGACAGGAAAGCCATCTGCACCCACCTGGAGGGCCAGCTTGGGGGACATCAGCGGGTTGATGCACACGCTCTTTCGGCCCTGCTTAATTTCGGAAGCCCCACCAAGTGAGCTATCCAGGCGCTGGGCTCTGAGCTTTCCTCGAATATTGGAATACTTTCTAAGGATCCGGGTGCTGGCTGGAGTAGGCAAGTTGGTGGGAGGACGGCTATTTCTACCTTCCCTGACTTCCTCCGCACTGTCTTCACTGTTAGGGCCGAGGCTGATGTCACTGCCAGCCTCTGGTTCTACCCCGCCAGAATGCTCTCGTAGTTTAGCCCATAGCTTTTGTGTTTTCCAATTATTCCTAGCAGGAATGGCTCCAGGAAATTTCTTTAAGTGTTTTTTCAAGCGTTCTGCCTGTAGTGAACTAGGGTACAGGGTGGAAGGAGGGTACTTCTGAAGAGGGTGTTTAACAAGGGGTACGTCTCCTGGAAGACGAGTATTTAATTTCTTCACAATCACCAGAGACCGAGTTTCTGTTGTCTCTAAGAACCACTTACAAATATTAGACAGTTTAAAGTTCGTCATAAACAGCATCTGAACAGGAGAGAACTTCTGCACCTCCAATGAACCCCTACACTTCCGTGACCTCTTCTTGCTCTTCCAAATCTCCTTCAGCTTGTCGGACTTGCTCCTTGCTCTTGCTGTTGGCTGCGCTTCTTTCTCCAACTGGATCCAGCCCTTCTGAACTTTCAGGTACTGGGCGTTGAAGTTGGCGATCAGCTCCTGGTTCTCTTCCTCTGCACACCATCCCATGAACTTGGGCTGCTCCTCCACCACCGTGTCTGCATCATCCTCATCTAAGGACTCCACACTCTTGGAAGCTTCATTTTCCTTTGGTGCTGGGTTGACTTGTGTGACTTTCTTCTCAGAAGTCACTTTTGTAGTGTCCAAGGCATCCACACAATGATGGTTGTGTCTCAGGTTGTAGGTTGAAGACGGCAATCTCTTAGGCCGTGTTACCAATTTTGATGGCCCAGCAGAATCACCATTCTGACTGGCTGATATCCCAGCTAAGTTAGATGTAGCAAGACCAGCGTCATATTTAGAGCGGGTGTCCTCAGCATCTACCACACTCACAGAGGCTTCCACATCCTTTGTGGCAATGTGTCCCGGCTTCTCTTTTCCCTGCTCTGGGTCCCTTTTACAAGGAATGCTTTCTGAGGGCACACGTGTACCTCTCTCATCTAGTTTGGGCCAGAGACTGATTTCCAGATTCTCCCCAGGCAGTGGCTGGCTGACTGTGGTAGGGTCACTGCTTGGGGAAGTCTCCCCTTCTTCTCTTTTGACTTCCTTTGCTAGCAGGCTTTTAAGAGTCTGCCTTGTGATGACTCCCACTCCTTCACCCTCCTGCTTGATATCTTCATCCGAGGAACGTTCACTGACACTGGGGTTTTCAGTGTCCTCCAGATCTTCTCTATGGATGTCAATCACTGAGCCCTCAGGTGTTGCCCCACCAGAGTGCCCTTCTCTTTTAGAACGCTTTACAGTAGGATTTTTAGAAACCTTGATTTCAGGGCAAGCAGTGGATGAATCCAAACCCTGGCTTCCTGGGTACTTGTCAGCAGAGGATGACTCTACAAGCTGACTTCTTAGGCACCTATCAGAGGCCTCAGGGAGCTTTTTACCCTTTTTCTTCTTGTCCACATTCTCAGGTGAGTCAACATTTGCCTGACTTGGGTCATTTTCTGACGAGTATCTTACATCACTGTCAGGCATCTCCAGCTGTCCTGCTCCACTTGCTGCCTCAGCTCCCTCAGGCTCACTTGGGTTCTCATCACTGACAAAGTTGCTTTCCAGGGGGGGCATGGCGGCTTCTAGCAACAGTGTCTCCCCAGAGATGTCTTCAGTTTCAGCCTCGGTACTGATGCTTTGGTCATGCTCAGACAGTTCTAGACCTAGGGGAGGATCAAAATCCACAGTAGGACTTTCATTTTCTGAGCACAGAGAATGCTCTTCTCTGATGACTGTTTCAGGAGAAGACTGAGGTCTATAGAGCAGGTCTTCACTGTCTTCTCCAGAGATGAAGGGGGTGCTTCTGGTTGTGGGAGCCAGGTGGCACTCCTGGAGTGTATGTGTTTCCTCTGAACCCCAAAGAGAAGCTGATGGCTGATCTTGCTCAAGGAAAGATAGTACACTTGCTGTGGGAGGTGAGACCACAATGCTATCTTCTGGAACATCAGGCATATCCTCGTCAGGCAGTGGAGCAGGCAGAAGATGTGCTGGGCTATAGGTTGTGGTCTCTCCTGGCCTAGGGGAGCTGCTAAGATCCTGTTCATTCACAGTAAGGCAAACCTCTGGCTCCCGATGCTCTTTAGCTGATGACATGTCTTTGTCTCCTTCTTCAAGGGCAATGGTTCTTTCCTTCCTAGAATCATCTGGGGTATCTACCTCCAGAAGCTGCACACCTACTGTGGGAAGTTGCTCATCTACTGTGGGAAGCTGCACACCTACTGTGGGAAGTTGCTCACCTACTGTGGGAAGTTGCTCACTTACTGTGGGAAGTTGCTCACCTACTGTGGGAAGCTGCACACCTACTGTGGGAAGTTGCTCACCTACTGTAGGAAGCTGCTCACCTACTGTGGGAAGTTGCTCATCTACTGTGGGAAGTTGCTCATCTACTGTGGGAAGCTGCTCACCTACTGTGGGAAGCTGCTCACCTACTGTAGGAAGTTGCTCACCTACTGTGGGAAGTTGCTCACCTACTGTAGAAAGTTGCTCACCTACTGTGGGAAGTTTCTCACCTACTGTAGAAAGTTGCTCATCTACTGTGGGAAGCTGCTCACGTACTGTGGGAAGCTGCTCACCTACTATGGGAAGCTGTATATCTACTGTATGCTTTGAGGTGGAAATTGTAGGAGTCTGTTTGGGAGTCACCACTGCCTCTGGTACTATTGGTGAGCAGCTTCCCTTTTCTTGGGAACGTAAATTTCTGGCCAGTGTGCGAACAGTTGGCAGTTCACAACAATCACCATTAAAAAAGTATCCCCGGGTACTCTTTCGGGCTGTTTTACGAGAAGATAATATGGATCTTTGATTTTCAAAGTGGCATTCTGTTATTGGTTGACTGATGTAAACAACATCACACTGGTTGTCATAATCATTTATCCTCAAACCCGATGCCCTCTTACTCTTCCGAGCAGTCTTGATGGAGGCTGATATCATCTTGGTTCGTGAGTGACCATTGGATGCTCTGTGTACAGCTGGAGTGGAGCTGGGAGCTAGCCAATCACCTTTGGAATGATCAAAATGGCCCATGTCACTGGGGTATGTCTGGTAACCCACCTTGTTTCTACCCAGTGAATGAAGATGGTTCTCTTGCTTTGGCCTTTCATCTTGTTCATCTCCCTCTAAATCCTGGTGTAAGGATGTTTTTGAGCTGCACTGTAAAGCATTCTCTTTGTCTGCAGTACTAGATGAGTTTCCCATAAACCCTGAGTCCCAAGTCTCTTCTGATAAAGCTTTGAATGAGTTTCTTTGAGAAACACAGCTACCACTCTCTTCAGTATTCTCAGTTGTCTCTTCCACTGCAGTCAGACTTTCGACTGAGGCTGGGGCGTGGTCTTCAGTATCCTCACGGGGCTTCAAGCTGGTGTCTTGTTCCTGCCCAGTGGTTTGGCCCTCTAAGCTTTTGGGACTGTGGAGGGAGTTAAAAGAGGAAGAATCCAATGCAGTGAGACATCCCACTGTGGGACTGTCTGCTGATCCTCTGGAGTTAGGTCGAGCATCTGGAATTTCAGAGGACTCTTTCTGGACAATGGTCAAGGAAGTCTCTCTTCCGTCTACAGAGTCTGTCTCAGGAGATGGTTCCTTCACAGTTTCTTCAGTCACACTCAGAGAGCTAGGAGAACCCGATGAGTCTAAGAACAAACTCAGAGAAGCAGGAGACTTCCCATCAAGACACTCATCATCCTTTTCACTTTGTCTGCTGCTCAGCTGGGCACAACCCGCACTGCAAGTGGAGACATCCATCTCTGTGGAATCCAGAGGCTGCAGGTCCTCAGAACCTGGCTGAGATTCTGTGTATAGGTCACTCAGGACACGAATGAATTGCTTCTGATGATGCGTGCACAGTTTGACCATAAACTTCTCCAGCGGGGGCTTCGATGGATGGTTAGAATCTACTGCTGATGCCTCTGATGAATCCTCACTAGACAAACAAAGAAAAAGAAGAAATTAGTAAGTGCATTTCCAAGGACTGTTTCTATAATATGAACTGTATCAGACACTACTTATATTCTAAAGAGGGAGGGCATTCTGGCTAAAACTGTCATTTATATTCAAATCTATCATATACTTTAGTTCAATAAGAAAAACATAATTAGAATATAAAGCCAGTTCACCACAGTCTCAAAAATATCAGTATCTCTCACACTTTTTTTTTTTTTTTTTTTTGGTTCTAGAACATCAAAGAGAGCCTGGCACATGCTAGGAAGAGCTACACTCCAAACCTTCATACTTTTATACTTAAAAATCCAGAAATAATTAACTTAGAAGATATATTGAAAATAAAGTTTGGTCACATTTTTAACTTCACATAGTCAACACAGAGCAATAGCAATCTTTTCCACAAATCTGATCCAAAATGTGAACCTTGTCAAGTGCTAACATAGTGGCACAAGCGGAAAACCACACACCATGCAACTGTTAAATGCAAGATTACTGAAGACACTGTGTAAGATTCCTTTTAGGCTGTATGCATACACTGAGCCTGAACTACGAATAAATTCTGACATTAGGTTGGAGTCCCTCCTGAGATATCTCATTAAAAATATGCAAACATTCCAAAATCTGAAGAAAGTCAAATTCAAAACATGTCTGGTGCCAAGAATTTGGGTAAGGAATATTCAACCTGTACTTTTGCTGTAGGCCAAGGCAACCGTGTTAAAATAACCACTAGTTTAAGTCTATTAACACTGACAAATATTCAGAGACACGGCATTACAGAAATCATCTTACAAGAATTTTGAGAACTCAATGGCTTTAAAATGATTTCTCAGAAAGAACAGTTGGCTGGAGAATCACTAATAGTGATCCAGAACAGGACACAAACAGCAATAAGAATTTTTACATTTATAGGTATATTAGACAATGGAACAACAAGCAGGTTCTAATTTACAGCCTAAGTGAGGAGGCAGATGTGAAATAGAAACACCAATGGTGACTTACCAGCTTTGGCTGGTGTAAGGCAGAAGTACTAACATCACACTAGCCTACCACCTACTCCCCTAGCTCACCGGCAGTGAAGGCAGAAGTACTACCGTCACACTAGCCTACCACCGACTCCCCTAGACCATTGGCAGTGAACATTTCAGCTACGTAGCTGCTCTGCAGGAAAGCTGTCTACACAAGGAGAAGCATTTGCTTTCTGTGACACAAGGTCAAGGTGGTGGGAGAGGCCAATACTAGACTCAAGACAGGTCACAGGCCTTGACCATTGCCTGCAGAAATGATCAAGAAGTTTCACAGTTGGTTTATGCTTCTGGATGCTTAGCTTTTAGGGAGCCTACGTGAATGGACCCCAGAGTTTGATATAACTTCTCCCCTACACACTCTTTTCTGTCCCTCTGGCTTGTAGATCTTTAGGAGATTATTATTTGATGGTATATAAAACACAACAGAACATGGAGGGCAGCTGTATACATGTGTGCTGAACCATTGTTGATGCTGCCTTTTGACTTTCATCTCCTGGGCAGGAGATGCCTTTGTAAGAAGGCTTGCTGAAGACGGCCTGTCTTCCCACCTCCCACTGGAGTGTAGGGGATGTCAAGTGATATGTTCTTAGGGGTGTTTTAAGGCTCTGAATCTGATGTGTTTTTATTTGGATGCACAGGCAGGAGCCCATCAGTAGTGTCCTTGGAGCCAAGAGCCTGCACATTAAACCCAACCTTTGTCCAGCTATCATTAAATAGCTAACTTTACAACTATAGCCATAAAATCACTTTTGGCTGTGCCTCCAAATTACTACTTACTTTTCCCCTCTAAAATGTTTCTTAACTAAATCTAAATTTAGATAATTTTTAATCTTATGACTTGGCCATTTAATTTTTAGAGTTAATTATTTTTTAAATTTTATTTTATTGAGCTACACATTTTTCTCTGTGCTCCCTTCCCTACCTCTCCGCTCCCCTTCAACCCTCTCCCATGGTCCCCATGCTCCCGATTTATTCAGGAGATCTTATCTTTTTCTATTAGAGTTAATCTTAACTTCCTGATAATTATATTGCTTCATTTTTCATGTTTGACTTTCAAAAAATGGTGTCAGTCTGTTTAAAATGGTTAAGTTTTACCCTTGTTTGATGTTATTCAAGTAGTCCTGCATCTTAACAGAGCCCGAATACAGTACTCACACTAACGTTCCTAGGCAACCAGCAGTGAACCCAGAGCAGAGAAATTCTATCTTGCAGACAATTCCCTCATTCTAACTCTCAAAAACAAACAAACAAACAAAAACCCAAAACAAAAAACCATAGTATTTTGGTTCAGTGATTAATCTGTATCATATTATGTTCTTGACACCTGACTAAATATGAAAAATATAGTAGAGACGTTGCAATCATCTGCCTGACTTTATGTAATGTTGAAATCACATGTTATTTCTGATCAACAGGAGCCCTTCCTGTAATAGTTAAGTGAATTATTTATCAAGCAGAAATACTTAAATACTACCACCAAAGCACAGTGAAATCACAGGGATTGGGAAACAGGAGAGGGGTTGTAAAAGGCAAACATGACTTCCAACTCTCAGAATTAGTCCTGGGTTCATCTCCTTGGTGAGACATGGCCAGCGCGGCCTTGATCACATAGTCTTTCTACCTTTAGCTCAATGGCTAATTTAGAAGGGTGTGGTAAAAGGATAAGATAATACTCATAAAAACTGTAAAAGGCACAGTTTAAAAGCAATGAGTTGCTTCACAACCCTATCTTTAATGATTTACTCAATGGTGTTTTTCTAGATCAGAGGTTAGGCACAGCTGAACTCTCCTATCCAGTCAATATTGTAATACTTACATTCCTGTGGTTGATATAAATGGTGGGCAGTCAATGTCTATGCTAGTTTCCAGGAAAGGACAGATGAGAATGTGGCAGGGAGCTGAGAGCCAAGTATAAGGATCTAGATTCTGGGAGTAATAGGTTTAGGCTCTCCCCAGCAGCTAGCTCTTGACCACCTAAAGACTGCTAGGTAAGCAAATCACCACCAAGATATATATATCAAGACCGACACTAACTACATGGGCGCTAATGTTAGACACAGAAAAGGTTAGTCTGAGAACATGAAGAGCAAGAAGGCTTTAAGCAGAGTCAACTCTGGCTTGCGTCTTTGAAGAAAACATAAACGTGTATCCACAGTCCCCTACCAAGGTGTACAAGTGGCATTTACTAGGCGGTAAACTGAAAGGATGCTTCCCATGTCCTCCCAGGGTGTGGTGAATCTGCTGAAAGGTTCAGGCTGGGGGGGGGGGGAATAGAAGGATGTAAGTTATCTGATAGGAGAAACGGGAAAGGGGACCCTTAAGGGAGGGAGGGAAATATCAAAGGAGGAGGGTAAAATAAGGATGTCAGAAAAAAGTCTCAAAAGAGTTTAACTATTTACCTTTAAAAAACTATAATACATATAATTTTGTATAATTTTTAAACATATATGGTTTTAATGAACTTTTCTCATCTGGGTTGATGATGCTTCTTCCAACAGCCAAAGATCACCTAACAAAAGCCAATACCAGACATGAGAAGTTCCTTTTTTGAGTTGTTGGCCAGGGCTGTCCAAGAGATTTCCAAACATACAATCGCCATTGGTTTGTCCCCAAAGAAAGCTCTTACTGCTGAAGATACCACGGACTTGAGGAATGGCCCAGAAACCCCTAAGCTGTGACCGACCTGAATGCTTTGATGGCACATTTGTCCTTAACTTCTCATATCTAGAAATTTTGCATGTCTAAACATCCATCCATCCATCCATCCATCCATCCATCCATCCATCCATCCCTCCCTCTCTCCCTCCTTCCCTCCCTCCATCCACAGAACTGGCTAGAAGTAAACCAGCTACAAGTAAAAAAGTAGAGCTGGGGAGCCAGCTCGGTCAGTGAAGTTCTTGCCATGCAAAGTCTAAGAACCTGAGCTTGTTCCCTAGCTTGCACATAAAGAATGGGGGCAAGGAAGTGTGCACCTAGTGGCAAGTTCTTATAATCTCAGCCTGGGGAAAAAAAAAAAAAAGGAGGATCTGTGGGGCCAACTGACCAAACAGTCTAGTCTAGCAACCTCTTTGGGGTTGCATATCAGATACTTACACTGTGATACATAACAGGAGCATTACGGTAATGAAGTAGCAAAGAAATAATTGTATGGTTGGGGAATCACTGTACTAAAGGGCTGCAGTATTAGGAAGGTTGAGAACCAATGCTCTAGTTTGAATTGGTGAGCTCTAGGTTTAGTGAGACTGAGTTCAACAAAATAAGGTGAGGATCACTAGAGAATACCCAATACAGAATTCTGGCCGCTACATGCAATACACACACAACACACACCAGCTAAAGCTGCTCATCTTGGTTTTTAAACTTTCTGATTTTTAACCAGTCAGTCTGACTTATTACATTATAGTAAAATACAACTACATAGAAGATTCAAGGTTACAATTTTTTTTTCTTGTTTGTTTTTTGTTTTTCAAAGCAGGGTTTCTCTGTGCAACAGTTTTGGCTGTCCTGGAACTCGCTTTGTAGACCAGGCTGGCCTCAAACTCACAGAGATCCACACCTGCCTCTGCCTCCTGAGTGCTGGGATTAAAGGCCTGTGCCACTACAGCCTGGTTTCAATGTTACTAACGCTTTAGGTCTCTCAGCAAATGGTGAGCAGTGAGAGGTGTGAGCTAGAGAAGGAGCAGAGCGCAAGAGCCAACCGCTTTCCAGCAGTGTGATGGGCTGAGAAAGTAGACATTTCCAACAAACTTCATGAGTCTTGCCCGCCAAACTCACATTTGCTTGTAACTCAATCACCCCAGTCAAGATCAAACGTACTACAGTTGATGCTCGTTAGACAAAGGGAAATTTAAAGGATGTAAGAGATGAGATTTGGAATCAATGGCATTAACTTAAAACAACAGTTCCTGAAGTTACACCACTCAGTGATGGAACTGAACACTAATTTGGTAGATTACAAACTCAGTGTCAGAACAAGAACTCCTAGGAAATGCTGAAGTCGACTTCAGGAAATAAACCAGTTTCCATTTCAGGCAGAGACGTGACCTCCGGATGTGAGCTGAGAAGTCATGTATCCTGAGCCCTACAGAGTTGGAAGTCTGGATGGTAAGGTCACTCACATGAGAGCACAGAACAGCCAGAGACTACATTATTTATTACTTTTTCTTTCTTCTTCTCAAGTGAAAATTAAATCTATGTTGTTCTTAGGGAAACTGCTCTTTAATTCCCAGTTTAAATCACCAGGACAAAACTACCACCCCTTAAACAAAATATAGACAGGAAGGGCTCCTTCTCCAAAGAAAGAACTAATTTTGTAATGCTCCATGTTTAAGAATGGTAAAGAGACAAGTAACTGCTGAAAGATTTGGCACAGCCCAAGCGCTAAAGAAGCCATCATTAGACACATCCCCAGGAATGGATATGTATCTCCTTTGTCATAATCATCGTATCTCAGGGTAGTGCAGGCGGAGCGATATCCATCTAAAAGAGCTACGAGAGGAGGCAACAGAAACAAAACTAAAGGACGTCATACTTCATGAAAAGCTCAACAACACAACTGTCTCCTCTTAAGAAATAAACTGCTGTACTTCTGACAGATAATCTCAATTTTTTTGGGTGAGAGAAAGGGGGAACCTTCAGATGATATACGGACCAAACAACTCTGCGATGTCCTGACCTCCCGTCTCTTAACTTTCTCATGTTCCCTTGAGGTTCTTAAGTTTCCGCTCTTGAAATTTTAGATTTTAGAACTACACACATCTGTGGTATATCCTAAAGTTTGAGGCCTTTGATGGCATATAGCAAATTACTTAAAATGAACACAATAAAAATTATTCCTAAGTAATTATCTAAAGATGCCTAAAATTTAGTATTCTCAACTGTTTGCTTCATAGATATGGGAAAAAGGAAATGTGTGTGTGTATAAAATTGAAATACAGGGATAAACAAAGTATTTCAGTTTCTTTTTAAAAGAGTTTATGTGTATGGATGTTTTACCTGCATGTATGTTTGTATACCAAGTGCATGCCTGGTGCCCACAGAGACCAGAAGAGGGTGTTGGACCCCTGGGACTGAACTTAAAGGAGATAGTGAGCTGTCGAGTAGGTGCTAGAAATTGAACCCAGATCCCCTAGGAGAGCAGTCAGTATTCTTAACTGCCACCATTGCTTTGAGCTCACATTTTAGTTTCTTAGGAGATGGGGTCTTGCTATGTTGCCTGTGTTGGTCTAGAACTCAAGCAATCCCACCTCAGTCTGAGAAGCTGCACGCGGCCCAAGTGTCTTACATCTACTTTTCCTTCTCTGAGGTGTTGTCATTATTAGCCTTTTAAAGCTATCCTGTACCAGACTCTATTTAGAAACACCCAAAGCCACTGCTGAGATACGGTTGAAGGTGTGGAAGGTGTTATGGTGTAAGGGTGGACTTAGATTCACATTGGCTTTACATAGGAACACTAAAAGACAAAAACGTAACTAAATGTATATACTCCCATGTAGA
This sequence comes from Alexandromys fortis, assembly GCF_014885135.2. Taxonomy (NCBI): domain Eukaryota; kingdom Metazoa; phylum Chordata; class Mammalia; order Rodentia; family Cricetidae; genus Alexandromys; species Alexandromys fortis. Next base: position 18,159,675 of record NW_026067893.1, read on the forward strand.
CATAAAGCTGATGAGGCTCTATTAAATATTTATCCCTATTGCTATCACTTCCCTTGCTTCCAATACACTACTGAGTTCAGTTATATAGGTTGCTTTTCTTGGAAGCTCGTTGCCATCAGTTTACTTTAGATGCTGCTATTATTTACACTTGTTCTTTCCAAAGCCCAAACCAAAGTCTTGTCTCGTGGTTTATCTATGACTCTTCTGCCAACTTCCCATTGCTTCACACTCCACCCTTCGGCACATTTCCCTGTGTGCAGCAAACGCAGCTCTTATCCCAATGTCTCCACCTTTTATTAAAATGCCTAACATTTTAATAAAAGATTAGTTTATGTGTACTTGCTTGCAAATATGTATGTGCACCATATTTATTGTGCTTAGTGCCTTCAAGGGCCAGAAGAGGGCATTAGATCCTGAATCTAGAGGTACAAACATTGCTGAGCTGCTGTGTGGGTGGTGAGAATTGAACCCTGGTCCTCTGGAAGAACAACCAGTGCTCTTAACTGACGAGTCATCTTTCTGGGTCTCTATATACTTTTAAAACTGTATCTTTGGGGCTGGAGAGATGGTTCAGCAGTTATGAGCACTGGCTGCTCTTCCAGAGGCCCTTAGTTTAGTTCCTAGTAAACACAATGTGGCTTACAACCATCCATAATGAGACCTGGTGCTCTCTTCTGGCCTGTGGGCAGACATGCAGGCAGAATACGGATGGATAGATAGATAGATAGATAGATAGATAGATAGATAGATAGATAGATAGATAGATAGATAGATAATGAAGTCTGCTTGCTTTTTTCTTCTACTTTGACAATGGTTCTATTTTGATTTAGATTGCTGTTGTTTTAAGAAACAAGGAATGACTGGTTTAATTTTCCCAAAACAGGATCACAAAATACAGACTGGCACTTTTTCACTCATAGTCCTCAACTGGGGTGAAAACAAGATTGACCAGGCCTCAGTCTAACATAAACATGTCTGCCTCATTTTCAAAGTTCTGGCGGCCTTCTCAACACAGAACAATCTGATTTCCTCCTACTTTCATAGTAAATTATGACACCTCCAAGTAATTCACTTCTGCTTTAATTTATTGGGCACTTGCATGTGCCCAGTAGGAGTCTGCCTTAGTGCTATTTTACATGCAGGGTCTAATTTAGTTCCATAGCAACTGGACATGACAGGTACTACAACCCCTTTTTACAAAGGGCAAAAACAGGTTTGGTAACTTGTTAAAACTGTATAGCAATAGAAGGCTAGGACTTTAAAACTTTAAAATTCTGTTTGCCAGACTTGGATACCTCCTCTTTTCCTACCTATTCAGGCTTATTGAGACTTTAAAAGGCTTCAATTTATGGTTTTTGCTCTGCATCCAAGTCCCAAGCTTTTAATAACTGGTATTATTCACTTCCTTGACATGTTTACTAGAATCAAACTGATACTGAAATTTAATTAGTTGAGCTGAATCTAATGGTAAAATTCCTCATTCTCATTTTAGATTGTGTGAATCATGCTACAGTAGTATGGACAAAACTAAATCCCTTAAACTCCCCAACATTCATGTTTTCACCTCAGGAAAGTACCAAGAATGGAATGGTACCAAGAGTCACATTAGTCAGCAAGCTAACCAAGTCCCTTGTGACTGTACAATAAGAATGTACTTAACTATGCACTTGAAAAATAGCTAAGAGAAGGCTGGAGAGATGGCTGAACAGTTAAGAGCACTGGCTGCTTTTCCAGAGGACCTGAGTTCAATTCCCAGCACCTGCTCTGCAGCTCTTAACTACCTGTTACTCCAGTTCCAGGGAGTTCCAGTTCGGACACCCTCACACGGATACACTTGCAGTCAAAACACCAATGCACAGGTGGGGCGGGGGAGGGAGAGGAACTGTGTAAGAGGCCTCATGTTCCAGCACCTACACAACAGCTTACAACCCTCTCTTCATTCATTTCAGATGGGATGCCCTCTTCCGGCCTCCTCAGCAGGCAAGTGGTGCCCAGACACACATGCTGACAAAACACCCATACACATAAATAAAAGGGGCTAAAATGACAAATTTCACACATTTTCAGAAGGTCTTATCATGTATCCCCCAACTAGCTTTGAACTCATGATCCTCCTGCCTCCTAAATACTGGAGTTAAGGGCTATGCTACTACACCTGGCTTAAATATTTTAACAATTAAGAGGGGGAGGAGGCCTGGGCTCCTGCAAGACACTTTGAAAATAGAGAATACGCTCAAGTTTCACATGTATAGATTATCACAGTGTTATGGAATAGAACCCAGTTCTGTATTTCTTAAAAGAACTAAAAACTTTAACTAAAACTAAATATACCTATGACTCCCAGGCCTATGTTATGTCTAAATACTTAAGGTGGAATTAGGCTACACCCAACAGAGAAACTGAAACCAATAAAAATAATAGAATAAAAAGTGACTGCTTGGTGATTCTTACAAAACTAGCATCTCATTCACATATAGTTCATAATAAATGCTTAACATTGTGAACTAGTTTTGAACACAAGCTATTGAAAATAACATTAAAACCTATTTTAGTATCTTTTTCATTGAGAAAACACTGCAATGATGTAACCAGGTTTCTAATGCCTTATTCTATAAAGGGTAGCTACTTATTCCCAATATTCAAGCAGATTTGTATATTTATTTGTTAATTAAAAATTATTTGTACAAGGTCCAAGGTTGAACCTAAAAGTCATTCAAACACCCTTACTTCACAGATAAAACACAAAGGATCTAATAAAACAGTGTTGAACATTTAAATAGAATTTAGTCAGTAAACACTAGTCCTGGTTTGAAGGCCATCAATGCTCTGTTATGGATGAGGAAATTTTCCCCCTTACTCAAGTGTTCTCTTTATGTAATTTTCTCTTACTAAAGATCAAACAAAATCTACAATGCAACAGGCAATTGTTCGAATTAACAGTTCAAGAGATGATATTGATAAATCAGGCATAGAAAACATTACCTTGAAGGATATAACTGTAAGTCAAACTCTCAGCCAAAAAAACCTCATTGCTATTTTACTCAGGGTCTAACAGAGAGGCAGCGAAATGCTACACTCCTGATTGGCGTGCCTTGTTACTTCTAACTAACCACTTAACAAGACCACCTGAAAATGCAGGTGAGGAGGGCCAATGATGTTTTTGCCACGTTCTCCCCCAGCTTTAATGCCTGGCAGTTCAGATTCCTGCCTATTCCAAAAGGTTTTCTTTACTATGATTCCTGGAAACTTTGGAAACTTAACAGTTAAATGTTGCTAAACTACATGCTGCAGGGAGCTCAAGTGGCCTGGTGCTCCTCATTTGAGTGCAGAGCAGGCAGGCAGACAGCACCTGCGCCTACAGGCTACACAACTACTCAGGCTGATTTGAAAACACAAAGGATGACTTCCCAACATTCATAAACTATTTCTCCAGACTGTTTCTCCTATCACTGTACTAAAAATCTTTCTTTCCTTCTCTCTATACTGGTTTGTTTAAAAATCGAAGCCATGTATAGGAACTTCTGGTTAGCCCATTTCAGATGAATCCTGAATAGAGGATGGTCACTCTGACAATTTGTAAAAATTCTACAGGTCTTTTTCAGTTTGATTGAAGACGTTCAATAAAACTGGGTAAATCTTACTTTATAATGCTTATTATCTCTTTGTGTCTCTGCCTGTGTCCATCTTCCCTGTCCCTTTACTGTCCTATCTCAGATTCAGCAGTCTGCACATTTCAGGGCCTCCAGGCTAGTCAGCCAAAAAGCATGCTGTTGCTTCTTTTGAAAATTTAAACACTACAGTTTTTATTAACTATAAAAATCTCTAATCGAAACACTAGGGACATTTCTTCAGCTGCCCAATTAACTGTCTTATTAAATGTCATCTACCTTACAGGTATAGATAAAAACAGCCTCAAAATGTCTGTCTTTTAAAACTAGTTTTTAAAAATGTCTGAGCCCATGCACTGTTATCCTGTCACCTTCATAATAGTTTTAAATACATTTGCCCCTTTCCTTCACCCTGGCATAAAAGGAGTTGTTTTGGCCTCTTTACCATGTCTAATTTATCTCATCATACATTATAAGGGGTTTATAATTACCAATCTCCTATTATATTTCTGGTTAAGAACTTTTGTCTCCATATTAAGATAACTCCATTATTAGTTTTTTAGGCTAAGAAACAGAGATAATAAAGTTTCAAGTTTATAAGTCAATTAACTTCATGTTCTTTCATTAACGCTACTTATTCCACCAGATTTATAGTGTTACAGACTGCTCTTTCTCTGGCCAGGGCCATTGACCTTCAGCTCTCACCCCAGAAGACTAATCATGAAAGAATCCTACACCCCACGTCACCTTTTTGACTGACCTGTCTTTAAAAAATGTTCCATTACTAATTGTATAGATTCTGCCCACAATCTCCATTTGTATTTCTGACAATTGTTCTGCTATGAAAATCTCACTATGTATGTTTTGAGATAATTGGTATTGTCCTCACATAGCCAAAATGGTTTATTATTGCCTTGATCACTAATTTGATTTACTAGGTTTACTTCCAACTACAGCCTTGGTAATACGCATACCACTAACCAGGTAAACTCTTAACAATGCTTCATCAAAATACAGTCTATTAACCAAAGACTAATAGATAAAACTAACATTTTAAACTAACACTCCTTTCTTTTAGTAACTCAAACAACTTTAGACAAGCTTAACAAGATCTTATGCTGATTATGTAAGTAGATTTGTGTTACATCCCTGCCCTTTAACGGATCAGAAATGTCCTGGAATGGTACAAACCCACCTGAAGAGTATCTAAAATATTTCCCAGCTAGGTATATATTCTCAAATTAGCGCTATCAACCATTCCAGACTCCAACATTCCTCTGCAGAAGAGACTATTACATCATTAACTCAGTCAAAGGTTTTGTTAATAGAAATTCCTCATGAAACCTTTTTATTAACTTGATAATTTTAGGAACTAAGACTTTTATTCCAGCCATCGTAAAAAAAAAAATTAGGATCAGCTATGTGTTACTCAGAGAAAAATTCACTTCATTAAATGAAAAAATGGGAATGCTACAAGCTGCAACATTTCACAATGTAATTGCTCAGTCATCTTTTCACCAGCGACTCACCAGAACCAAGGGATCTGGTAAAGGCCAACCAAGAAGCAAAGCTTTTTGGCACTATTGTTTTGTGAATTAAGTGGCTGTCCTTTGCTGTAGATTTTTTTTTTTTTGCTCTAACTCCCTTTCCGTTACATATTTGGGAATTAATTCTGTTATTAGAGAATTTCTCTAATCCCCACACCTGTTAAGACACCAGGGTGCCTGTACTAACCCTCAAATATAAGCATAATCAGAGAAATTCTTGTTTAAAATATGTCACTTTTAAAAAGCTGGGCCACAGTAGTTCAAAAGCCAAATACAAACTTGAGGCCAGGTCACTATAGAAAACGTTCCCATGAGCTGTTTGAATGAAGTCTTATTACACTGATCTGGCCACCAGTTTAAAGTGGATAGTGGAAGAAATGACAAGAAATTTACCCATAATTAGGTTTCCAGAAGAATATTCTACAAATGCCATAAATGAACAAGACGAAGCCAACAAAGATCGGTATTTCCAACCAAAAGCCTTATTTTAACGAACAACAGACTAAAAAGACAGACATAGCTATATAGCCAGTCTGTCTCAGACAATAAAGCCATTAACAGATCAATTATGCACCATAAGACCCATCTATGAACATGCAATTTCTGCTTATATTTACATTGAGGTTGAAAAAAAAGCTAAAATATTTTGCACATATTTCTAATCTTTAGGATCTATAATTAGTTCTTCTAATACCTTTACAATAAAAACTTTATAATATACTTCTTTACACCCCAAGTTTCCAAACACCATGGATTGATTACTCATCAGCTTTTTCCCAACAACCACAAGTACTGTAACAATGATAACAACAACAATGGTTGACAATGATACTTTACTATTTGTGCCTCAAAAGCAAACGAGTTACCAAGTCTGTTTTGGCAACCAATCCTAGTTAAGAAATTTTTATTCTAATTATGAAAACTTGACCTTTTTTTGTTTGTTTTTTGAGACAGGGCTTCTCTATGTAGCCCTGGTTATTCTGAACTCATTTTGTAGACCAGGCTGGGGTAGAACTCCCAGAGATCCACCTGCCTCTGCCACCCAAATGTTGGGATTAAAAGCGTGTGCCACCACTGCCCAGCGAAAACTTGACTTTTAAGCAGAAGCTGGTACTATGGAACCCAACCTATCTTGGTTAGCTTAAAACATTAGTTTTTAGGTAAACAATAAAGAAAGTGACTGCAGTCCAGGGATAGTATCAAGTCAGTAAGCAAATGAGGGACAAGGTAGTGTCTGCATTAGAACACCCAACTGTAATTCTGTAATGCCATTTCTAATAATCTAAAAGGTTTTGTATGGAAAGAGTCAAAGGATGACTGATTGACATGTTAACGCCGTAGTACTCGTTTTACCCTTTTGTAAACTGTTAAAACGCATTAAAATCTTAAGCACCAGAAACCAAGCTTTAAAAACGGGTTTTCACAACAAAATTTATTAGAAGAATAGTGGTTTTTAAAGTCTAGCATCCAGTGAGAACTACCATACACAACATTACAGCTGGGAATGTTTCTCCAAAATGTCATGGTCAAATAATACAATGGAACCATTAAGTCTTACACATGCACAAAAGAACTAGTGCTTCTGACATACAATGTAGGAAAAAAAATAAACAAAAGGGGAACCACATGGATTAAAATTTAAGTACTCATCACATACATTAAGACACAGCTTATTTTAGTCCAGTCAAAATCAGAACTGCATTAAAAAATTTAATGTAGTGCAATCAAACCCAAAAACTTATTTTGTGATCATAAGTGCTCTACTACATAAACAAATGATTACAGCAAGAACAAAAAGTTCAAATCACACAGTACAAAAATCTGTAAATAAATATAAACTACAGTACAAGAGAAATATTAAATTATACAATTCCGTCAAACTGTAAACAGTATATTGAAATGAGGTCCATAGAGTAATGGGGGTTCCTGTTTTGTTGCATGACACTGAACTTCTAGAAATCTGAAAAAAATGCCATTTTCCATGTCTTCAAAGGCTATGGGCTTTATAGAGTTTCTTTCGGATGTAAGATATCAAATACTAAAGCAGAGGGCTGGCTGTCTTGTTTGTTAAGCACAGGCAGCACTGTGGAAAACAAGTGTTTAAAAGACAAGTCACCACTAGAAGGAACTTGTCACTGAGGTCTTTGAGGCTTTAAAATACACTGAGATAAAAACTTTCTGCTGCATGCAGACCTAGACCTCTGCTTTTTTTTTTTTTTTTGACATTTTACATACTTAATGATAAAATACCAACTTTGGCAGGATCACTACTGATAAACTCAAAGCACTTATGGCCCAATGGTTCCATCACAGTGGCCAGTGCACAGATTTTCTGAAGACATTGCATAAATAGAATGTAGAGGTCAGACACCCGAGGACCAGTGCTTGAATTTAATAGTAGTTATGATGAAGAAACAAGAGCCACATCAAGGAGAAACTGCATCTGTTAGAGTTTAGAGAAGCAGCTAGGAATGTCATTTGTTTTCATTGTGCTGGTTATTAGTGGCATTTAAAAATATATAGTTTAAGTGTGTGTGTGTGTGATGGCTATACATGTATGCATGTTTAAAAAAATACACCATTAACAGGAACCCCCGTATATCTGCTCAGTAGTTATAACTGAATCTATAGAATGCCACTATAAGAGTGTGAGGCACCGTGTGCTGGAAAGTTACGCAGCTTTAAAATCTGTTTGGCTGAGTTATACCTGGATACCTGAACTGAGTTTTTAAGTTGACATTCATCAAAGATGTGCTACCAGCACGTTGAAATAAAAGCAAAACAGAAAAATACAAGTCACTGTTAGGTTTACGAATAGCATCAAAGTACCTGAATTGAGTGAGAAAAGTGTGAAAACTGTCCCTGAGGGTTTTAAAACAGTGTGTACAAGTTGGTTTTCTAAGAACATTAGCTTTATTTAACAGTGTGGACTGATAAAATACCAATGTCTGACAGCTTAAAGTGGAGGTCATAAAGAATTATACGCAAATGCTCCAATGTATAGTTTATGCATTTCCCCCAAAGCAGCAACAAGCCACTGTTAAGTGCACATCCCATCACAACAAGCACACGTGGGGGTCGGACAAAGGTTTCTTCTGATCTGTTTTTTTTTTTTTTTGACAGCACAGCATATCAATATCCAAGGACTATATCTTTCCTAGATCAGAATGTAACTAATTTTGACTAGCAATATAGGATTAGACTTTTAATCAAACACTTCGCTATTACATACTAAGATTCCTTAAACTCACTAATGCTGGTAATACTAACCTAGTTAATCAACTCCCCCCTTGGTTTTAGAAATATACCCTTCCACAACTTAAAAACCATTAAGATCTATATCAGTCCTCTGATGTAAAAAGCATGTGAGTGAATTAGTATTAAAAATTTACACAGTAAAAAGGCTTGAATTTCAGCCAAAGATTCTAAATACTGCTCATTCCCTGAAGACTTAAAAGGGAGAGAATCTCTACCCATTTCCTTAGTGGTTTATACTTCTAAAATGGTCTGGTAACATGTTTCATTTGGGGAATTTCCCCCTTTCTCTCAAATTCCAAATTCCTATGCCTGAATTGCTTAAATGAAATGGGGAAAATGAGGCAATTACTTAGAATTACTAGAAAGGTACAAAATGTTATTGTCATTTGTTAAAATAAGAATTACTTATATAATTGTGATTTGACCCCATATCATGTAGTTATGGTTTTTAAAATAATCATCCTAAAACTTACAGTACCTAAGACTCTGAAGATAAATTAAGACTTTAGTGTTTCAACAGAAAAGTGCTGACTTATCCCTTCTCTAGAACTTCAAACATTTGGGGAAGTGCTTTCCTAATGACAGTGAGGTTCACTATATACCCAACCACCAAGCAGGAAAAAGTCACCCGGATGAAAGACTTTCAGGAGTGTAGCACTGGTCATTTAACAAATAGGAATCATTTTGTTCATTCTGTGGGGGCAAAAATATTCTAGACTGAAATTCTATTTGGCTACTGAATTTTAAAAATCCCTGCTCTACTGTGTCAGTATCCTGTGTCCAACTATTCCCAACCCCCACCCCCACCCCTTACACACTATCCACTGAGACGGTAATCTCCGAAGAGATTTAAAAATTTATGTTTTCAGGACATACCTGAGAAAGGGTGCAATTATGCAGAACAAGGAACCCAAGACTGCACTAATACTGGTTATAGGTTCACAAAATGTTTTTCAAGACAAATCTAAGAAGTTTAAGAGGTATGAATCTTCAAATGTCTCACTGCTTTAGGTTATTTATTTGGTATGTGTGTAGGGTCATTTCCAGTGTTGAGAACATCTCGAGCCTGTTCAATGACAGTTCAAGGAATAAAGAATTCATTTTCACATTCAAACAATAAAAGTTAAATATTATGAATATTTGCTACATCCAATAAATCTGTGGTTTACTAAAAGTGCTTGTTTTTCATGCTCTTTTATGAATACAGCTCTAAATGAACTGGAAATCTTAAAATTACCTCCCAAATAGTTGTAAAATTAACTCATGTTTACTGTCTGCCAAACAAACACTAGATTCAATTCTCATTTTCAAACAAAGTAAAAAATTTTCCTATCAAATGCACATTATCCAATTTTATATACAGTGTCTTGAGACTCGCTCTTAGTTTATCTAAGACAGCAGGGGCAGCTGATTTTTATCCTCTTCTCTAAAGTTTACACCTGTCCACTTTGTGTTCCAGCCCTTGCTCCAGGCTCCCTTTATAAAATTTCCAGCACTCAGCCTGTGTTACAGAATAGGGCTAATGCTTGCTTCTTTAAAAGGCAAATGCAGAAGTTGGAATAAAGAGGCTAAGGAAAGAAATTTCTCTATTTTCCCTTGCCACCATGTTCACCAATCTTCAAGTCTCAAAGACAGCATTAGTCCAAAATAAAAAGTATGGAGGTCTGTGTTCCTTGTACCACAATTAGATATATTATATATATATTTAAAGCAGTTAGATTTTAAAAAACAAACCAAAAAACACCCCCCACCCCTGAAACACCACCAAATCTCAAAGACCTGTAGTTCAATAGTCTCCTAAATAGACTATTTGGCTAAAGCCATCAAGCTTTGAATAATACTGGATTGACCAGAATATTAATAAAAATTGAATTCTAATGGAAAGGAAACAAAAAAAAAACCCCATGTGTGACGTTTTCCTGTAATTTTCAATCTGCTAATAAAATATTAAGTGGGGCAATCCAACCTACTGTCATATTCTATCGCCAATTACAGCAACCCAAATAAACACAAAAATGGAGACATGAAAACAATCTCAAGCATTTGGTTAAATAAAGAATTACAGAACCAAACATTTGTTTCAAAATGAAAGCTACTAGGCTACAACAGCTTTCAAATAAAGTAACACAATTTGATGGCTCTAAAGAATTTCAGGTTCTGACACTGAACTAAGAATCTGTTTTATGAAAATAACCAAATAAGTCCAAGTTTCATCATCATAGGGCAATACAATGTAAAAGGATCACAAAAGCTAGAACCAGGTCTGGCAACATGTGCTTGGGGTAGGCAGAGAACACACCAGCAGCTCAAAGGTTGCCATGTACTGCCTAATGACAGAAGGTAGTTAGGATATGGGCCACAGCAGTAGTCATTTCTAGTCTGAGTTAGAGTTCTCTCCAGAAAATTGGGAACTAAACACCTAATTGTGCCACTTAATGTTTTGCTATCTGATCCCATACAGCTCATATTGCAGCTAAGGTAAAACACAGGGGATAGAAACGCCAATTGGTTGAGGTAATGATTTATAAGATAACCAGAGTTCTAAAGCACTTCAAATGTTGTAAAGTAAAACTGTACCAAATAAAGCTAATACACACTTCACACCTCTGAGCTTGCTCACCAGAACTGAACAGTAATTAACTTCACATAAGGACCCTACTATTACACAAAGCCTTGCTCATATTCATGATCTGCTGCAGCAAAGGTTTATCAAGCAACATCTAAACTTCAGAATAACAACAAACATATTTAAAAGTATTATACACAAATATAAATATTTTTTCCTGAATGAGAGACCTTGTCCTTCATGGTATTTGGGGAGCAGAATCAAAGTGTATAGCTCATCAAATAATTCAGCCACTTGAAAGACTGCTGAATAAAGGAAGATAATATACTCTACTGGGTCATGCCTGATTTTGCTCTTTCAGAAATAAGAATTCTAATGATAAAATACCATCCCCCAACTCTCTTTCTCCTGCAACTGTTTAATGGTTCTGATGTCACAGTATTGTAGCTTATCTAGTATGTGATAGTAATGTTCTCTCACTAAAAAACAAGAATTTATTTTAAATATATTATTTCCTATCATTAGCTCAAATAATGTTATGTAATTTGAATAATGTCATCATTTGCCTTACTGGAAATATAAGGAAAAAAGGCTTTTGTGACAGGCAGATGTGAACTATACTTTCCCATACCATAAAAATGGTCAACTGTTGTTTGGGCCATTCAAAACTCTGATTAGCAGAAATGAAGCATGCAAGTAGACCAATCTCCACCACACATGTATGAGGACGTCTCCAAACTAGAATATCTACACTGAAAGTGCCATACAACATAGTGGCAAATCAAGAGAGAAACCAAATATTAAGGGACCACTGTGGTATGAAGACTGGCAGCCACCTCCAAGAAATATGTAGTATAATGGAACTCTGAACACAAAGTTTAACATTAAAAGTGCACCTGAATATTACAAACTAACTTTACAAACCTACAATAAGGTAAAATATATATCTTTTGAAATATTCAGCAGCTTTTGTCTTTTTTTTAAGTCTTTTTTTCGAGAGGCTCATGAATTTTAAAAGGGACCACTATCTAATTTCAATCATGCTTCACAAAACAATAATGGCTATTTTATATTGCAGTTACCAATGTAATGCAATTAGTGCTTTAAAACAACCTACACTCTAACAAAACAACAGCGAAAGAAAAAAGGAGAGAAAGAAACCAGCCAACCAACCTTTGGAGGAAAATATGCTTACTCAAAAGCTTCTTGGAAAAGAAAATTTACCTGAATATCAAGTCATGACTGATCAAGTGTAATGTTAAAAGCTTCACAGACATGAATATTACAATCTTCAGGTCTCAGGACTTTAATCTGAGAAGTTTAGAGTTTGGTTTGTTTTTAAAATTCACTTTCTAACCAAAACAAATAATAGAAGTACTCAATTTCCACTATTTACAACTCTCAGCCTACAGTCTGAAATGACACAATACAAGTTCTCTTATTTAAACTGCAGCATTAAAGAGTAGGCACACCATTCTTCTGCTGCTCGATTGTCATCCACTGAAACACACATAGAAAATATTTATGTTAGTAAAATGATCACTCTCATTACACTACAATGACAAAGGTTACATAACTCAACTCATACATCACTACAAACTACCACAAGGATTAAACCTCTCTCTGAAGAGTAAAAGTACAAAAGTTCAACTTTTAGGGCCAGATTTTTAGATGGGCCTTTAATGATGTCTTTCTGAGAGGGAATAAAAGCACAAATTAATTTCTCAAAGGATCTTTTTGCAACAATTCTGGGATACTGAGTACCCCAAGCATTGTGCAAAAAGGAACCATGGCTACAATTAATTGTGTGCTAACTGAGAGGGAACAAAGGAGGTTTTCCTTCTTAAGCTTAGCCTTTTGCTTTCAGCAAACCTCACATAACTTCAACTGCAGATGAAAATCATGCATCTCATATTGTATTTTTATTGCAACTTCCAGCTAGGCCAGGAAATCTTGCAGTCACATTAATACTACCAAACTCTTTGTCTGTTGAGACTAAAAAGCCAAGAAGCAGGTGTCATCCACTGATAACATTGCTTTACAAAATAAACCAAATCAAAAGAGGAATCCACACCCAACCTATGTCAAAAAATGAGTAGTGTCTTAATTTTAACAGCAGCAATGGTGTGCCTAACCTTTGAACATACAGGTTGCAAGTGAAATCTGTTACCTAACTGAATTAATGGGTCCAAAGTTCTCAAGTAGGAATTTGTGCCTGGTGACTGTCTGGACTTATTCTTACTACTTCTCAAGTTGTTAGTGTTCTCCTGAAATAACCAATCTTAACCTAATCATCATTGTATGCTTATTTTATTTTACTAAGAAATGGCAATAATTTGGGGGTTTGGCTAAGCATTTAGAAGGGCCTGATCACCTTTCTCAGCAAATTAGGATATATAGGGTATAAGTGGTGTGGATTTTACTTTGCACAAAATACTAATTTTAGCCTAATCACAGTAAGAGATTAAATTCCACTGAATTTACTTATCAGGTATTCTTGCAATTATCTGTTGAAAATAAATCTTCCAAATTTAACTTACTGCAATTTCATGTGCCCATCTCAAACAAAGCTTAAGACCTTCTTTAAGGAGTGCTTACACAAAAATGATCAGAAAGGGCCTGAAATGTGTGCTAAACAACCAGAAAAAGTCAAGAAGGGGATATTATGTAGGATGCCATAAAAACAAGGGGAAAAAGAAATTCAGTTAAACAAAATTAATTAAAATCTAAAATCCAACCTCTCCCAATCTTGTAGCAGTATCTGAATTAGTTAAAGAACAGAAACTCTAGGAAGCTAAACTACCAATTGAACTAATAACAGAATTAACATGCAACCTAATCCTATTAGGTCACCTTGGAATTGTGATTTTTCTTCTTACCAAAAACTTAGATCCTTCATCTATGTAGAAATTATCAAGGCTAAAAATTCTAAGCATCATTTTAGCTTCGTCAAAATTACTGATACACATTGCTTTGTCTATTCTCTGATTTCCAATAAACACAGCTTGGATATCTTAAAACTACTGGCCACAACAATACTCAGTTGTTGGTTAATACATAACCACTTCTATAAAACCACTGAAAAATATAAAGAAACCTAAGTTTGCAAAAATGAGGCATCCTCCATTGTTTATGAAATGTACCCTGACTGCTCCTGAGTTAAGAAGGGAGCGCGTCCTCCATGAGATAAGGCTATAATCTCACTTGTTGGTGAGAGCAAATTCTACCCTTAGAAAATCTCAAATGAAATTACAGCAAAGGTAGTGTTCCAAGCAATGAACTGAAACATTTTTGAAGGTAGTGTGTGCACATCTCCACCGCCTCCCTCTGGGTGAGCACTAAGACATTGCTAATTTAGTAAGTAAATTTAATAATGAAAAGGAAATAATAAAGTATAATTATAAATAACCCAAGTATTTATCGAGAAACCAAATTTCTTAACGTCAAAGGTTCATCATTTGTTTTAGCTTAAACCTTCAATTAGTTGAATCAAAGAAGAAAAATGTGAATATTTTTGTAAGATGGCTTTCCAATTTGTAATGACAAAGCTCCCAGTATAACAGAGGTAATTTTCTAAAAGGGTGCTTTTTTTTCTTCTTTTCCTTCTTCTTTTCTTTTTTTTAAAAGTAAAGGCAAACATAACTTAAGGAAAAAAAATAAAATAAAGAAAAACATGCAGGCTCTACAGGCAAGGAGTCCACTTCCATGTATCTGGTCTCTGTGAGGTAACTCAATTCTCTGCGTAGAGAAACATGCAAAAGGCCAAACAATATTCCGAGCCATACTGCACATGGAAATTTAAAATATTCAACATTCAGAATGCACCTTTCACCTCTGTGCACAAGTCAATGCAAAACCTGCAAAGAAGCGTGTCACAGTAATGAAGCCAGGTGCAGCAGTGACAGCTGAACAATGATGCAGTAGTGCTCACCCAGTTTGTACAGTAATTGGCACTCTACAGTATTCCTACTCAGTTTTTGATTCATTTGCACTTTGTGCTGCCTCTCCCTGGGGATCTAATTCAATCTTTACAGAAACATCTGGCCCCTCCGACCTCATTAATTTCATCTTTTTCTTTGGAGGGTTTTTCAAAGTGCCCAGCCTCTCCTTTACTTTGTACTCCAGTGTACTGTGGGGAATCCCATAAATACTCTGAGCTTTGGAAACACTCATTTTTCCACTCATAACCACCGAGATTGCTTCCTCCAGTATCTCACTGTTGTACTGTCTGTAACGCCCTCTTTTCTTCCGAGGCTGCTTGGAGCCAGGGTCTCCTTCTTGATCCGACGTGGGATATGGCTGTCCAGAGGTAGACTGCTCAGCATCTGAGCCCCAAGAATCAGGTCCAGCATCTAATATGCTTTTTCTATTTTGTTTTGGAAGAATAGCCCTTAATTTTTTACTAAGCGCGCTCTCCGTTTGTGAACCCATTACCAAAGAGCTATAGCTGTATTGATCACCAGTGCGAGACTCCCAAGAAAGATCCATTCCTCGAACTTGTGGTATCTTTAAATCTACAGGAGATGAATGGCTCATGTCCCTTTTTCCATCTTGTTTTGTTTGATGTGCCATTTTTGGAAAGGCAGAGTTCTCTGCAAGAAAAGGAAGGTCACTGATGTTGCTGAGTGCACCATTTCCCCTGAACTTCATGCGGATGAGGTTAAATTCGTAATGAGGTTTTGCCCAAGAGGCTTCCCTGGATAATATTAAGTGCTGTCCATGATTCTGTAATCCAGACGGCCCAAGGCTGGCAGCTGTGGACAATTGGTTTCTGCTCAGTAGCTCTTCACTAATCTGCAGGGATCGAGCCAGTGGAACTTTGAGTGATGTGGAGTGTCCAAAACCTTCCCTGGTTCCATCCTGTAAGCTTCTTGGAGGTACCCCATCACCACTCCGAAGTCCATCTGGGCGGTACTGGCTGGGTCTCCCAGGTCGCCTAATTGGATGGAAGGAAACTGATGTGAGCAGGACTTGCACAGGAAGGGAGGGGCGGGTGAGGGGACCACTCCTTTATTAGAAGGCCTTGCTTGGGTAACATCACTTTGTGTTATTTATTTATTTTTCTCTAAAATTAAAAAAAAAAACACATTGTCTCAGCAGTTAGTTTAAAAACTTGATCACAAAAAGGGAAAAAAAGAAAAAAAAAACAGGAATTTTTTGGGCAAAGAAAAATTAAACCTGTTGGCAGTCTCTGGTTGGGTTCACAAATTTTCGGAGAAAAAGTTTCGCGCAACTGTTTGAAAATAGCACCTTAACCATTAATTACAAAGAATCATTAGAGTCTTCATTATCTATACAGAATTGTTTACCAACGTGACGTTACCACTAAACAAGCACAGTAATAAAAGAGTAAGCCAAATTATTTATTTTAATGTAATGCATTCAACATTCATAACAACTAGCTAGAAAGCTGGCAGCATTCACACTGGTGGAACCCAGAGATAATTGCTCATTATGCTACAAACAAGTTAACGTTTATCATTAAAAATTAAACAATTCCAAATGACATTTCTTGTACTGTTTGGAAAAAACCTATATATGGCAAGCAGCCCCAAGGTGAGGGAGGAAGTCAAGTGAAGTTGATAACTTACCACACTTCTTCATTACAACCCTAGTGACTGTAGGCTAACATAAGCACCACACTTCTGCAAAGTAACTACTTTGTATTTTACCCCGTTTTGTTAAGTGACATTCAAAGCCAATATAACCATAAGTATAAATAACTTGGTAGCAATATTTATGAAAAAATTTTCCTTAAAATACCATGTTTATGCTGAAATAAAATATTTTAAAGTCAATTACTTATAAAGTAAACTCACAAGATTTTGTGTTGTTTTAGGATATTGTATGTGTCTTCCTTCTTTGGTCATTCTTCTCCCTTCTTTTTTAGGAGAGGGGACTTTTTTCTCAATGAACCTGGAGCTCACTGATTCAGCAGGCAGGCTGAACAATGACCTCCAGGCATCCTTCTGTCCCCATCCCACTCCCAGGATTGGTAGCCCTGCCACCTATGAGTGATAGAGACCCAAACTGAGGTCTTCATGCCTGTGGAAAGCTCTTCAGTAACTGAGCCATCAGTTACATAAATTAATTATGTTAATTTTCATAACAGAGAAAGGATATTGATCTTAAGACTGATGATAGCTGGCAAAACATCCCTAAGAGGAATGATTGTATCAGTGCAACCCAAAAGTGGAATTTTACAGAAATAAATGGTAAACTATATTCCCCTGGATTTTACAGAGACCACTACCACTATTAACACAGTAACACTCATGCTCAACTGAAAGATGGGCAGTACTACTGATGAATTAATCTTCCATGAAACAAAACATTTCTCACTCAAGAGAAATAAACACAGCAGCTTAAACAATACAAAACACAAATCTGGCAGCCAGGTTTAAGGTGAATCTTAAACAGGGATTTGTTTACGGAAACTGTACTTGGGATTCTACTACGTACGCTCTTACACAACTCAAGTGGTTTTGGTATTGAAAAGGAACCCAAATAATTTGGAATTATGCTGGATTATATTTAGTATACATGCAAGGAAATTCTGAGAAGAGCTTATATTAAAACATAAGAAAACAGATTAATGTTTTTAGACTGAATAGAGTGGGAGGGGAGGAAGACAAATGGAATTTAGGAAAAAATAAGGGGAATTTTTAGAAGTCAGTAGAAGAATCCTTCAGTTTCAAAGTATGAGTAGGGTGGAAAAGTCCATTTAGTGTCTAGTTATTCCTCTAGTATCTAAAAAACCTCCCCATATCAACAGTATTAAAAAGTTTAAGGCAAACACTATTTAAACTTAACTAATGGTATCTAAATATTTATTATCTGCTTTATCAAAATGGTTATTAGATATACATCATGAAAATTATGTATTCTTACAGTATAAAATGAAAGTGGTCACAATTCACTGAGGGGCTAAGAGTTATCAAACTGAGTATATAATAATATTTGGCAACATTAGATGGTTACTCATCTACCTACAGCACTCTATTAAAACAAAATCACATACAATTACATTTTCTGAACTGCCATGGAATTAAAACTGCAGTTCAAATCAACAGTCAATAAAACCAAAAACCAAACAAAAACAAACAAAAATGAACACACATTAACACACACCTACTAGGGTTACCAAATGAAACACAGGAGCCCAATTTTCATTCAACAACTTGAACACATATTAACACCCTCTTCATTTCTATACTTTACAATTACTTAGCACAGGTTCCACACTCTATAAAGCACTGACAAAAGGTCCATTTTCCTTCATTGATAGACTGAGTCATTTTATGAATGGCTCACCTGCAAGACTGTTAAGCTGAAGGGTTAAGTTTTTATAATGCTCAAGGAAACTGGTTGAATCGCCTTTGATGAATTATCTATATAACAGGAAGACTATAAAGGTTTTTCCTTACCCGTTCCCTTGAGTACTGGAGCAGCCTGAAGAATGGCTCAGGGAAGTGCTGCTAGCACATGGACTTTTCTTTGTAGATAAATCAAGTACACCGTCTGTAGAGACACAAAGAAATACCTGAGGACATTAAGAACTGAAGCAAATGTGAAAAAGATATTAATAAAAATTAGAAAAAAGTCAAGGTAACATTTGGCATACTGAGGTATTACATTAAAAAACAAAAATAAAGGTCACCAAGGTTCTTCAGAAGGAACCAAATCTAGCAAACCTGGTATACTGTTATAGGCGTAATAAACATAAACATGTATTTCTCAGGGCTAATTATCTTGTCAATAGGGCAAAAGAAAGTTAAAACATTATAGAAGATGCTAAGATATAATAAGATATTGAAAACAAAGCACAGGTTCTGCACTAGAATTGTTGCACTTCATTTTCTATACTTTTATTCAAATATATGAATTTATTTTTACAAATCTACATCCCCAAATTCCTCAAGATTGATACTTTAAACTCCAAAATCACTTGAACTTAAATGTGAAATTTTTATAATCAGAGAAATATCTGTAAATGATTTAATTATACTTCATGTATACACAAGACACTCTGAAGAAACGAATCACTTAATGTCTTATAATTTATATGTATTTTAACTATTCTCTTTTATTGTTTGTTTTTTTGAGACAGGGTTTCTGTTTAACCCTGGCTGTCCTTGAACTCACTTTGTAGACCAGGCTGGCCTTGAATTCAAAGAGGTCCACCTGTCTCTGTCTCCCAAGTATTGGGATTAAAGTACCATTACTTACATTAAAATACCTGGGATTAAGTACCATTACTTCCCAGTTAACTATTCTTTTGGTACAAAAAGATGTGTATTTGAGTTAAATCTTTTAAGAACCTACAAATTCAAATTTCAGTCATTAAATCTTGTTTAAGAGCTTTTTTACAAAATTATTTTAAAATCGTGTTCAAATTTAGTAAAAAAAAAGGAAACATCTTCGTATAACAGCTTGAAAATGTAACCTAAAAACGAGATGAATCACAGATTTGTGTATTAATACATAAAATTAAAGCCTTTCTTTTCCTCAAAGTTAATTTTACCTTTATAGACATAATTTGACTACTTCCAAAGCTGTTGTTCCATCCAGGGTTAAGAACAAGTCAGAGCTTCTGATTTTGATTTCTAGCTGGCTAGCAGGAAGGTCTTTATATCTATGTCAACAATAAATCCTGGATAGGATCAACTTAAAATTTGAAGCACAGTTTCATTAAAACTTGAATCGCAGTTTCAAGTTGTTAGAAATATGCAACCAACCCTCTAAAATTAAAAGAGCCCAACTTCCTAAGAAGTTTTGTTCTTAGAATTCACTAAAGAATCTACAAGCATAACTATTATGGTAAAGAACAAAGTAGCATCTTATTTAATATCTAATACCCATCCAGAGATGTACAAACTAAATGCAGTGCTTAGAGTATTTCTAACCCAAGACACTTGCTGTAAGTTAGCCTCCCTCCACTACTAACATCTCTTGCCACTCTTTTCTAAATCTGAAGCTTTTGATGCAGTATCTAGAGTCAAGAGACTTTTACTGAAAATGTCATTTTGTAGTAAAAACAACAATCCTCAATAAAACAGGAAAATGTCAGGGAAGCAGAGGCAGGCAGGCGGATCTCTGAGAGTTCAAGACCAGCCTGGTCTATAGAATGAGTTCCAGAACAGCCGGGACAATACAGAGAAACCTGGTCTTGGAAAAAACAAACAAAACACAACTTTGTAAATTCAGTAAGCAAAGGTACACTGGTCAGTGTGAACAGAGGGCTAGAAGGGTTCCTGTAAAGGCCAATCTCCAAACAAGGTATTCTGCTTACTGTACATCATACTCAAACAGGGAGAAAAAGGAGAACAAAAGAAAGCCTACTCCAATACATACCTCAATAAGTAACTAACACCAGTCCATTAAAGGAGACATCTTCATAAATTACTTAAAATAAGAAAAAATGGGTCCTTCTGAAAATATTATTTTAAAAAATTCTTTCTAAAATCAAGATATTTCTTTCCAATAAATCTACACATAACATACCTTTTCTTCTATTCTTAAGTTCTGAAGACAATAAAATCTTTTTCCTAAGACATCATCAATTATAATTATTTTAGAAATTCAACCAGTGCCTCAGTTGCAAAACTGTTGACAGCACATTGTAAGAATACAAAGAAGCAGGAATTTTCAATCTATTTAAAATATACTTCAGAGACACAAGAAACATCTGAACAAAACTGATGACCTCTTAATGTTTTCACTGATTTGGATCCTCAATAATACTTATTTTGGAAATATCTTCAACTTATTTCCTTAATTTAGTACATATACATATATATATACACATTACACATAACAATCTAAAGTACATTCTATTGTCTTTTATTCATAATACTATTTATTTTTATTTTTAAACATAGGTTTTATTATGCAGTCATTGCTGGTCTGGTACACTAGGCTAGCTTCAAACTCACAGAAGATCTGTGCCTCCCAAGTACTGGGATTAAAGGTGTACATTAGTACACCTGGCCTGATACTCTTTTGAAATTACAATACATATTTTTACTTATTTCATTTGTAGAGTGTAACTTCCAAGCAAAGGGTGTTTCTCAGACAGATACTAATACTAGAGCACTGAGGATAAATAGAAAACTTTGCCTTTTTACAATTTTCAGAATCTGATGTTATTTTAGAAAGTGAAAACGCTCATGTTAAAGTTTAAAAATAATTGCCTGACTTTCCTGTGTAGTGTACCCATCACAACCACCATCTGCTAATGGGCTGAGACTGCAACAATGCTATCTGTTCACTTCTCTACCACTGAATACTCAGGACAATTTAATTAAAAAATTATTTTTATTTTTAAGAGACAAGGTCTCACTATGCTGCCCAGATGATGCTCTTGCCTCAGTCCATGTAGCTGGAATGCACAGGGGCATATACCCATGACCAGCTAGAATCACATTGTTTTCTGTCCTATTCTTGTGGTTGGCTTTCTATTTGTAATTTTCTTTCTCCCCAAATCAAAGTCTTCTGATTGGACAGAGACCACAACATCAAACCATACCTTGTTCGCTAGGTTCTGACTGAGACTTTCTGACAGTAAGGTCCAGAGGTGAGTCTTGGTCAGCCATGAGAAGCTTGCTGAGCACAGGGTTCTGAGTAGTTGCAGCGGTGGGAGAGGTGGTGACTGGAGATGCTTTCGGCAGGCTTTGGTTCTTTGTGCTATTGGGCTGGCCGGGGTCCTGAGTAGAGCTATTTTTTGAGGTATATTCAGCAGCAAATTGTTGGATCATTCGCTGCATGATCTCACGGGCCACTAGGGGAATATTGGGGTCGGAGACCCAGGGACTGTCTGTAAACAAAGATTTATTTACTTTTAAACTGGGACGTGAACTAAGGAAAAAAAAAGCTTTCAAGAAAACATGAAACTTCACTTTAGTTTTTTTTTTTTTAAATTAATCTAGTATCCTAACAACTGTATTAACCATTTGTTTATATTCTTAATTGGTAAACATTTAGATCGCAGATTAATGAAAATAAAATTTCTAAGTGTTTATAAACAGTTTACCCCTAGGCTTATGAAATTAAATACAGGGATAGCAAATGGTATCTACTGGTAAGAATCACTTACCTGGTATAAAAATACCTAAGCCTTCTCTTAGGAAACATTTACTGTCAACATCTACAGATAATGTCAAATTTTCCCTAAACTAACTCCTCATATCCTTTAAGTTTCTGAATCTATGAGTGCTTGATTTAGTCCTTGTAAATGACTAAAAGAATAACAAGACTATAAAAGATATTTAACTTTGGGATCCAGGATTTAATTTCAAGATCCATATAAAGACAGATTGCTGGGTGCTGTCCCCAGAATTTCTGATTCAGCAGTTTGAGGCATCAAGAAGTGACATTCCCAACAAGCTGACAGCTGCTGCTGGTTTGAGAGTCACAGTTTTAGAACTCCGAGGTAGGAGTTTAAATGTCACACTTCAAAAGCTAAAGATAACATATTTTTCACAAGTTCTTTAAGTATAACCTGCTAACATTCAAACAATAGCTAGAAAAGTAATAAAATGAACACCTAAGGAGTCAACGTTTAGATAATGTTAATTCAAAACAAAGAACACAGGAATTCACAGACTGGAAAGGAACTTCAAGTTCAAATGGGGTTAAGATGAAAGGGGAAACAATCCGGGTAAACCTGTTATCCTCATACTTCTATAATCATCTAGAGACTCTATCTGATGATTTCTGTATCCCTAATCTTGCCTGGTGTAAAGTGTCTGATCAATTTATTTGGGTAATAAATACAAATCAAATCAATTACCAAATAATACCTTTAATACAAGAGAAATGTGATATAAATTTGTATAGGATGTTACTAGTAAAACTAGCTATAACTACAAGTTTTGGCTACCTTATTAAGATTTAGCTAGAAAAAGCAAGTAAGTGTTCATAATAATTTGGAAATGTGAGGGACTCTAGAAGTTGATTCATAAAGTTAAAGAAAATCTGATTTTTAGTTACTACTAAAATATAAAACCTCCACAATAATAATAAATAATCATAACCCAACAAGCCTCCCAAAAGATGCCAAAGAACAATACTTGGTATCAGAAGATGCTCATGAAGTGACACTTTTATCTATAGACTTGCTCTGTATGTTTTAACTCACCTAAACCATATTTAATAACCCCACAGTTTCCCTATAAATACACTCAATGTTGCAATCAGTTTATCAAAGATATTTAATAAAATTGTTTTTTACAACTAATTGCAATGTTTTGTCATGTTTTAATAAAATATGTGCCATATAGTACCTCTAAAAGTATTTTTATCCGGGCTAGAGAGGTGTCTCAGTGGTGTAATAGTGCTTGCTGCTCTTCCACAAGACAAGGGTTCAATTCCCAGCACCCACAAAGCAGCTCATAACTGTCTGTAACTCCAAGTTCATGGAATCCAACACCTTCACATAGACATATACACAGGTAAAACACCAATGCACATGAAATAAAATTATTTAAAGAAAGGTATTTTTATCCACTCAATTTTTGTGTGCAGGGGTGTAGGGCACTAGTGTCATGGTACACATGGAAGTCAAAGGGCAATTTGCACAAGTCTAGTCTCTCCTTTATCATGGAATTCATGGGAGTCTTGGGGATTCAATCTGGACTGTCAGGTCTGACAACAAAAGCACCTTTATTCATTGAGTCTAGCCCTTTTGAAATTCATTTAATGTGTATGTGTGAGTACCTGCATATGTGTGTGTGTTAAATGCACATTAATATAAATTAACACAAATTAAACATAAATTACTATCTATGCCTGAAGTCCGTACAGGTCAGAGAAGGCATCTCCTGGAACTGGTTTTGAGTGGCTATGTATATGCTAAGAACTGAACCCATGTCCTCTGTCAAGAGCAGCAAGTGCTCTTGAGTTTCACTATTCAGGCTTGGTTGGCCTGTATGTAACTCACTATGTAGACCAAGCTGGTCTGGAACTTAATGATTTGACTACTTCTACCATCCAGGATTAAATGCACATGAATCAAAGTTGGCTTCTGAATTTTCCTATTTATTTATTTGTTTGTTTGTTTGTTTGTTTAATTTATTTATTTATGGTGGGGAGGGGGTTTGAGGCAGGGTTTCTCTGTGTATCCCTGGCTATCATGGAACTCACTCTGTAAACCAGGCTGGCCTTGAACTCAATATATCCTCTTGACTCTGCTTCCCAAGTGCTGGGATTTAAACTGTGCATCACCACCACTTGGCCTGAATTTTCTTATTACTAGTTATTGACTTTACAGTTAAGACCTATTTCCCCTACATAAAATATAATCTCTATATGGAAGACTACATAAAACTTCCATTGTATTAGTGGAATATATGAGGTATGTATGTTTTTGCCTCATGGAAAGCAAGAGAATATATAATAAAGAGATGGCAAAATGCAGCAATTTATGGGATTTCTGTGTTAATAACTATTAAAGCTTTGTGGTCAGTAAGATTTCATGATAAGAATTATTAAGTTCCACCTTGGATGTGTAAACGTCAGTATTATACCTTGTCCCCTTATTGAATAAACACCACAGGCATGAGATAAAATATTCAATGTGTATGACTGACATTGCTGCCATTTAAAGTTCTCTAGAGTCTGAGTTTCCTGAATGTATTCATTCTTTGATTTACTTAGAACATTCTGTAATTATGGTCATACCTAGTGAAACACTCACAATGGAGTCAAGTAAAAGCAACTATGATCAGATGCAGGAGGAGAGAACCTACAGATAAACATATAACTCTTACAGCACAGCACAGCTGGACATAGTGGCACACCTTTTATCCCAGCACTCTGGAGGCAGAGGCAAACTGGAGGCTAGGCTGATCTACACAGTGAACTTCAGCAAAGTAAGAGCTACACTGAGACCCTGTCTCTGAAAGAAACAAACAAGCAACCACACACACAAATGCTCTGTTACAGCACAGTCAGTGGTATATTTCAAAAAGGAAACACTATTTTAAAAAATTATTAAATGAATCTTTGAGATATCTCTCTCTCCCCCCCCCTCCCTCCCTCCCTCCCTCCCTCCCTCCCTCCCTCCCTCCCTCCCTCGAGCTCACTTTGTAGACAAGTCTGGACTTGAACTCACAAAGACCCATTTGCCTTTGCCTCCCAAATGCTGGGATTAAAGGTTACCATAGCTGGCAGAATTATCAAAACGTCTAATACAGGGAATAGAATGGCTGACAAAGAATGTGATTGTGACAACTGTGAGAGGTACAGTGCCTGTTCTTAGGATTTGCTGCACAGGCCCAATTACAAAGACTACTACTACATGGATACTGCATGTATAGCCCTACTTAGCTTTACAAAAACTCCTAAGTAATTATTTAAAATATACAATTTACAACCCTTGGACAAACTAAAACCAAGCACCACAATTAAAGGCTAAACACAACAAACATGAAAATCTAAGCTGCAAAATGCTCTGAAATTCCAATCATTCAAGTGTTGATATAACACTCAAAAATGTTTGAATTTTGGATTTTCCAATTAGAGCTCTAAATTGATGAAGTCCACACAAAGATTCCAAAACGTGAAATTTAAAAACATCTTCACACTCTTCAGCATTTAGGATAAGAAAAAGCCAATCTTGAGTTATACAAATTATTCTCTTCAGGAAAAACTCATTGTCATCTCCGTGGATAATTGCCCATTTTTGGCATTACTGCATGCAAATGTCCATCTCTGAGATATTTTCATTAAGATTAATAAAATACTTATAAAGTAACAATATTAACATATAATACAGAGAAAGAACTTTCAATCCAAAGCAAGTTCCTTTTTCTAAGCACCTCACAACAGTGTGCAACAAATATACAAATAACTTGTTTCTTAAAAATTCGAACTTTTGAAATCCTAAAACCAATTCTAAGGCAAGAATTCCTGCTGTAAACATTATGAACCAAAAGCTTATAAGAATTTCAACCAAAGTTATTCTTTGAGAACAAAGACACGAAACTAAGTAGGGTAGAATGTCACTGAAGGAATCTGCTGTCAGTACCCCCTAACCAAGAAGTAAGTAGAAGGCTTCCCATCTTGAGTTTAAAAGGTTGCTAAAACAGCACACAGACCAAGGACATTGTCTGTTTACACTCTGGTGGAATGACTGTAAACTTATTTGGATAATAAGCCCTGACTGTCCTGGAACTATACGAGATTGAAGATTAAAGGAGTGATATCACACTTGGCAATGTGAATTCTGTTACTGAAACAATAAAATATTAGTAAAATTAATAAAACTACTTTTTGAAAAAAACGTAATTTTGGAAGTGGAGTACTTAATTTGATAAGGTGAGTCTGACAGACCAATGAAAATATAAAACCATGTATTTTTCCCCAAACAATAACTTAGTTAAGGAATACCCTAAGTTTACAGGACATCTCACTTAAATAAGGTTCTGAAAACACTGACCATACTAAGCAGGACAGCTGGTATTCAACAGTAACCAATATTAGAATCCTATTTCACTCCTCTAGTACACTGTGAACCTTGAGAAGGCTGGCAGGCATCTCTGGAGGAATGAGTTGTCTAAGTAGCACTGGACAGGTGAGTGAGTGCACTAAAGGAGATGGGTGCTCTGGGTCTGCTGAGGGTTAAATGTAGCCAAGATAATCAGCAATATCAAGAACTCCTTCCCCCCACCCAACTTCCCAACTGCCTGGATTACACGTGCACACTACGACGTATACCTACGTCGAGGAAACATTTTTAGAAACTATCATAATCACCTCTACCTTAGCAGAAGAAGGAATGTGTAATTAAGGAACAGAAATTAATTCAGAAAGAATTTATTGAAGGTGAAAACTACTGGGCATAGTGGCACACAACTATGGAAAGGAGGGGAGGAGGAGGGAAAAGGAGAGAGGAGAGGAGAAAGGAAAGGAAGAGACAGACAGAAAATAGAGACTCAAAAAAAAAATAAAAAACAAAACAAAAAAAAAGAAAATAGAGACTCTTCACTAATTCAAACAAGATCATAAAGAGATTATACAGATTAAGAAAAGAATTAAAGCTGGGAGTAGTAATACAAGCCTTTAATTCCAGCATTTGGGAGGCAGACGCAGGCAGATTCTGTGAGTTCCAGGGTATAACTTGGTCTACAGAGTGGGATCCAGAACAACCAGTTACATAGTCAGACCCTGCAGGAAGTGTGGTGAGGGGATAAGGGTGGGGCATGGGAGCAGGGTGGGGATAAGTGGGGAGGGAGGCAAAATGGATGAAACTGACAACAACATAAAAAGAAAGACAAAGAAAAGGGTTGGAGAAATGGCTCAGTGGTTAAGAGTATTTGTTTTTGTAGGGGACTGGGATTTGATTTCCAGCACCCACATGGTAGCTCACAATTATCTATATATAATCCCAATACCAGGGTATCTAACCTTCAAGAGCACCAAGTACACATGTAGTGTACATACGTACAATCAGGGAAAACATTCATATGTAAAATAAAATTAATAGATTTTTTTTAAAGTTTTTTTTTTTAAAGAAATAGAAGAATTACTGTCTCTACGAATTCCTAAGCCTCAAGACTGACATATGCCTCTGCATATGACACGGCAAAATAATGTCACCATACCAACTCCATTTTTTTTTTTTTTAAATCTCATAATGTCCTAAGATATGTTTACCAGGCCAGCCTGGTCTACAGAGCAAGTTCCAGGATGCAATCTAAAGCTACACATAGAAACCCTGTCTTGAAAGAAAAAAAAAAATGCTTACAAATATATAAGTCAACTACATTTTCACTTCAAATAAAATTTCAGGTCAGATTTTCAATTTACAGAACTGGTTTTTAATAAGTGTTAAGGATTTAAACAGTAGCATTTTATATTTTAAAGCTTGTCTAACAAATTGCAGTCATAATAAATTTCTAAACTACTTAACTAAACCCCTACTCCAGTATTAAAGAAGGCAATAGGTGTCTTAACCTTATTCCAAATTTAATGTGATAAAGGAACAGAGAAATGTTTTAGGAATAACTTAAAATGACACTGAAATTACGGAAATTAATATAAGTCAAGCAGGCTATGTTGTTTGCCACCAAAACCAACCTTTTCTATAAAAGACTGCATTGAGGAACTCTTCTGTTTGTCTCTGGAGTCGAGTGACTTTTGCGTGCTCTTGTTTAAGCAAAGCTTCTTGCCCAGCTCCGGAGGCTGGTTCATCCAGACCGACTAAGTATCCCTGCAAAAATATCGTGTGAAATGTTTGTACAAAATCTCTCCCCATTTAAAAATCCAAAGCACAGATGCATAAAAACAAGTGTTACTAGCCAATAAGACAAACTAGCATAATACAATTAAAATATTTACAAACTTTTAATCTTTAAATACTTAGAACTTAAATTCTGTTCCTAAATAACAGTATTGTAATAATAGTCCTCAGATCTTACTGTATTGTTCAATTAATTGATAAATAAGTCAAAACTAGCACTATGATAGAGAACTAAAATCACACACCGCCTGTTACAAGTACACTTAAGTATTTTAATTATAGTAATATATGTGCTCGAACACATATTACATACACGCAATAAAATAGGGATTAAAAGTTCCCAAAGTGTTACAATCAACTCACTCCAGAGACTGCCAACATTACTTCAAGGCTGCTGCAGCGCTATGGTAAGCTGATAGTGCTCTCTGCATTTACTTCCAGCCTTGCCTCTTACAAGTAAACAGGAGGCCAGAACAATGACAATGACCACAGAAAACAAGATAGAGAAATGCACAGTATACCCTCTAAGCATCCATTAAGTACTGTGTTCACATGCCTTCCACATTACAGCAGCGTTTAAACTAATGCATTTACAAATTTTCACCACAGACTACTTAAAGCTTTCTAAAGAAAGTAGGTCATACTTTGCACAATAAAATGTGTTTAAGAATCGAAAGCACATTATAACCCACAAACTCCTTACACGTTTAAAATACACCCACTAATGTCTGAAACCACTTCCTAGGATTTTCCTATTACAATCACCATCATACCTATTTGTTTCACATTTAAACTCTTTCATTTCATTAAGATATAATTCAATGATACAACTCACCCATGTAATGTAAAACCCAATGGATTTTATTCGTAACTATAAATTGTCACCATCACAATGTGAGTATTTGTATCCCATTTACACACAACCTCTATCCTGCTGCTTGCAGCCAGCCCTAAGCAGCCAGTTATACTTTATTTCACTTCTGAAGATATGCCTATTGTGACCACTTCATCTAAATGGAGCCTTTTTTTTTAAGGCGGTGACATTTTCTCCTAGAATATAATTTAAAGATTCATCTATATCATAGCAGATGTTTGCATTTCCTTTTATTGCTGAATGAACATTCCAATTTATGGCTATACTACATATTATCCATTTAACAGCTGATGACTATTTGGACAGTTTCCACTTTTCCACTATCACATAAGAAATGAGAGTATTAAGTACGCAAGTTTTTGTGTGGATGCCTATTTTAAATCTCATAACTATACATACAGTTAAAAGGTAATTTCTAGATCACTATATTTAGCATTTGAAGAAGTGTGAAAGTAGCTGTACCACAAAAATGTATGGAGTTCCAAGTTTTCCATACAGTCATGAATACCTTCTTTTTCTAAAAAAAGAAAAAAAATCCATCAGTGATAGGTTTGAATGAAAGTGACCCCCATAACCTCAAAGGGTATGGCAGTATTAGGTGTGGCTTTGTTAGAGTGGATATAACCTTATGCCACTGTGAGGGTGGGCTCTGAGGTTTCTTATGCTCAGGATACTGGCCAGTGTCTCAAATTCCTGATGCCTTCAAGATGTAGGACTCTAAGTTACTACTCCAGCACCATGTGTGCCTACATACCACCACACTCCCTGCCATAATGATGATAGATTGAACTTCTTAAATTGTAAGTAAGCCACCCCAATTAAATGTTTTACTGTATAAGAGCTGCCGTAGTCATGGTATCTTTTCACAGCAATAGGAACCCTAAGATACCATTATAAGAGAAAAGTGTTATGTATGGTATGCTTTGGCTTAGGTTTATATCTGCCTGCTGTCATTTGATGTCAAACTTTTTCTGTAGTCTTTGGTCATGTGAACACTTCTTTGAAGATTCAGATTATCTGCTCACCTTTTAATTAGACTATGTTGTTATTGTTACAAGTTCTTGATATATTCTTTATCTATTATGAAGTATATAAAAGCCTTCCCTACCATACTTCAGAAAAGTTAATTAAGAATTAGTATTAATACTTTAAGTATCTGATAAAACCAGAATCCATGGTTTTTCCTTGATAATTTATAAAAAAAGATTTATATTGATTTATATTATCTGCATGAGTGTTTGCCAACATGCATATATGTTCCTAGTGCTCACAGAACTCAGAAGGTGGCATTCAATACTCTGGGTCTGGATGTAAGTACTGGGAACAAAACCTGGGTCTTCTGAAAGAATAACCAGTGCATTGAACTGCTGCGCCATCTCTCCAGCCTCCAGACTATAGGTGTGTGTGAAATAATCCTTTTGTAAACTGTAAAGATTTGTCATTCAAATTGGCTTAATTAACAACTGACTGGCCTACAGCTAGGCAGAAGAGTTTGGGCAGGAGAGACAGACTAGGAGAATTCTGGAAGAACAAGGTGGAGTTAGGAGAGTCTCCAGCCAGACACAGAGGAAGCAAGACGTGTACAAAATAAGGGCAAGACGTGTACAATATGAGGTAACAAGCCATGAGTCACATGGTAGAATTTAGATAAAAAATATAGGCTAATTTAAGTTCTAAGAGTTT
>NW_026067893.1:18191141-18211031 GCF_014885135.2 Alexandromys fortis
GTCACAGAAAATGAGAGGCTGCAGATTCATTCCAGATTAAAGGTTTGATCGGGAAAGACCCCCTGAAAATCCTGACTATAAACATAAATAAACCTGGAAGAACTACAAGACATGTGATGTATATTTTACATGCTCAAAACATAGAACAACAACAAAAAAATCATCTTTGGCTAACTTATGTACAACACAGTCTACACTTGCATTAATACAGATTTGTATGTTACCTTTAAAAGTTTATATATTTTCAGAGTAAGAGGACCAGATACCAATAAAAATGGGTTGCTGAGGTGATCCAGCATCCAGAACAGCTTCAAGGCTGCTAAATGAGATGATCCAAACTTACAGAATACTACAGCCAAGACCTAACAATTATCCTGATTTTCTCAAGTTTCCCCTTAAAATTACCAAAGCCCCCAAACAACAAGTAAGCAGGAGAACTATGCCCACATCCCCAAAAGATGGGTTATGGATGCTTATTATCATTTAAGTGGGGGATTGGCTACAAGTTGTTATTGGCAACCGTCAGGAAAAAAAAAAGCTGAATGAAGGAGATTAGATTCAGTGTTTCCTTTCTGGAAAAAAAAAAGTTAGATTATTAAATTTACTTTTAAACTAAAAGAGTAATTACTAGTCTTAAATACTTCACAGTGTATATTGATAGAAATCTGAAGTTAATTTTGTTATAGTATATGTATATTTCCTACTCCTGTTTGGGATACTGTTTATGCAGCCCATTAAAAATATAACGCATAATTAAGAAATACAGATTAAAAGTCATCAATAATAGTCAAACTTATAGTCACATTAGGTATGTTTTCAAGGTCATACACAGATATAAATAGATGGTCTTCAAATAGTTCAAAGACCTACAGAATATGATATTCCATATGTTTAGTGACCTAAAGCTTTTTATGCAAGAAAGACACATCTGCTCCTGACAGCATCAATCTACTTCAGAAAAGATGACGGGCATCAAGGAATTTGCTATCTTTATGGCAAAAGCTAGCCACTGGGCAAAGAACTGCCCTTGCCTCAATTGCTGACAGTATACCAGCCTAACTGAACCAGGAGGATGCAAAAGAAAGCAACTAACAAACTTTGTCAAGACAAGTAAGACAGTCCTTCAAAATTTCCTGCTTCAGAGCTAAGTCTGTCATATATTCTAGATCTGTGGGCCAAAGATGGATGCTCCAAATTACAGGGAAACTTAGGATGAATGTCCAGGCAGCCAATGTCTCTGTCACCAGGTAATATTTCACCCTTCTGGGGTCTTTGATGAAGCTGAAGACTTGTCACAGCTAAAGTTTACTTTAGTTATAAAATAAATTTGGTATAAAATTTAAAGTCACAAAAATAAAATATATAACAGAATATTTTCTCTAATTTTGCCAGATAGAAATGAACTAGATATTGTAACTGCAACTCTTACTTGATGACTATCTTTGTTGTATATAATTTTACTACGTTAAAGTTAAAACCTTCCTTAGACAAAAGGGGGAAATGTGGAATATTCCTAAGAAACATCTGTCAACAGGTGTGTTTAATTTTTTATTTTTAACTGCCAATTTAATCTCTTCATTTGTTTAAAGTTGTGTTCATTTCCTAGGGCGACTTTAACATAATAACATGAGGCTCTAACAGTAGAGATTTATTCTCACAGTCCTAGAGGCTACTTGTCCAAAATTAATGGTGTCTGCAGAGTTCTCTCCTTTCTGAAGTCTCTAAAGTCCTTCCATACTTGCTTCTACCTTCTGGCGATTGCTGACAACCTTTGCATTCCCAGGCTCACGATGATGAAATCAAATCTCCACTAATATCTTTATGTATGTTTGTTTGTCCCTTCAAATCTCTATTCTTACTTATAAAGACAGCACGTCATTGAATTCATGGACCACACTTACAACCATCACTTCATTTTAACTAGACTATATTAAGAATTCAAAGGTCTAATTTTCAAATAAAGTCCCATTCATAAATACCATCAGTTACTATTCTTTTTCATCACAACTTTTGGGGGGACATAATTCAACTCACAATACAGATCTATTCAAATATATCCTTTATTCTGAGACAGGGTTTCTCTGTGTAACAGCCCTAACTGTCCTGTAACTCTCTCTGAAGTCAGGGCTAGTCTTGAACGCACAGAGCTCCAAGTACCTGCCTCTGCCTCCTGAGTGCTAGGATTGAAGGTGTGCACCACCACCACCTGGTTCAAATATGTTTCTTCAATAAAATTTTTTTTGATACTTCAGCTTTTCTAAAAATTTCACCCATCGAGTTATTTACTTTTTAGCAAAGAAGGTATCCATAACATTTCCCAAGCAATCTCTCTTATTGCCATAAGGTTGGAGGTAATTCTCCCATTATCATTCATGTTTCATTGTAGTTGAAGGATGCTTGTCTGTTCCTGGCTGCCCAGACCATTCAGAAACTATATTATGTAAATAACTGCCTGGCCACTCACTTAGGCATATTGCCAGCTAGCTCTTACATCCTTGGTTAACCCATTTCTATTATTTTATATTTTACCATAAGGCTTATGGCAAGGTTCTGGCTAGTTGCTCATGTCTTTTTCCTCTGGCGGTTCCATGGTGTCTCCCTTACTCTGCCTTTTTTCTCCAAGCATTCAATTTAGTTTTCTCTGCCTATCTCTATTCTGCCATGCATAGGCCCAAGACAGTTTACTTATTTATTAATAAAAGGAACACATATACACAAGAACTTCCCACACCATTTCATTAAGTCTGTTCTTTTTAAATCAGCAGTTTATCAATCTTGTTAATGTTTTCAAAGAAACAGCTTTTAGTTTTGCTGGAGTTTTTCTTTTTTAGTATTTTTATTTTATACAAATGGGTGTTTTGCCTGAATGTATGTCTGTGCAGTACATGTGTGCAGTGCTCACAGACACCAGAAGGCAGCACAGGATAACCTGGAAATTGAATTAATACAGTTCTGATTCACTATGTGGGTCCTAGGACTTGAACCAAGGTCCTCTGGAAGAGCAGCCAGTGTTCTTAACTACTGAGCTACCACGCTGGCCCCTTGAGTTTTTTCTCTATCATTTTCTATACTATTTTATTTATGTGTGTTCTGATCTTATTTTTCTATTTGTTTCAGATTAGTCTGTCCATATTTTTTCAGTTTCTTAAGGGGGTGGTTAGGATACTGGTTTGGATTTTTTTTCTTTTTACTGTAGGTATTTGAAACCATAGATTACTTTTATCTATACTAATAATTAGATATCAAGTTTCATTTTGGTTCATCAAGGTAGTCTATAATTTCTTCTGGGATTTATTCTTATATCTTCCAACAAAAGTGTTTCAATTTCCATGCTTGTGAATTCATTTATTTCCTTTTACAGGTTTCTGATTTTCATTCCACCGTATTAGAAAACTTATTCAAGGGCTGGAGAGATGGCTCAGAGGTTAAGAGCACTGCCTGCTCTTCCAGAGGTCCTGAGTTCAATTCCCAGCAACCATATGGTGGCTCACAACCATCTGTAATGAGATCTGGTGTACTCTTCTGGTCTGGTGGCATACATGCAGATAGAACACTGTATACATAATAAATAAATAAATCTTTAAAAAAAAAGAAAGAAAACTTACTCAGTAATACTTCAACATTTTAAAATGTATTAATTTATGGGTCTGAGGTGTAGCTCATTTAAGAATGTTTGCATCGCATGTTAGAACACTCTGGGTTTGATCTTTAGAAATGCAAGGGAGAATCTGTTGTACATCCGATCCTAGAAAATGTTCCACATGTACCTAGTGAAAATTAGCAACGTAGCCTTGTATATATTACGTTGCTGGCTTTACATGATTCATAATGTTCTGGCTTTCCCCGTGTATGCAGCACAGCCTCGGTATTTGCCCAGGCTCAATTGAACATATCATAATCCTTCTTACACCTCCAAAGTACTGAAACTGTAGAGTAAATCATGTCATCCAATCTGGTAAGCAGGTTCTATGCTATTTCTTAGATGAGATGTCTAAGACTACTCAGCATCTCTGTCCAGTGTGGCTTTCTTCCAGTCTATCTGCTCTTCCTCCAAACTGAAGCTGATCTGCCTATACTTAGGTCACACATCAAGCTGTTATTCTTCAATGGCGGTTTCTTAACTATTCTACTGTTTTTGCCAAATACTGGGACATAAATTGATAAGTCTATTACAACAAAAATAAGGTCATTTTGCAGAAGTAAACTACCATTAAATTTTAAAATCAGATTTCAGGAAAACTTTCCTCACTTGCTTCTTTTTTCTGGTAATGTTAACATTTTTTGTTTAAATTTTTTAAACTTTATTTATTTGTTTATTTATTTATTTTTGAGACAAGGTTTCTCTGTTTAACTCTGGCTGTTCTGGAACTTGCTCTGTAGAATGAGCTGGCCTTGAACTCAGAGATCTGCCTGCCTCAGTGCTGAGACTAAAAGTATGCACCACCACTGCCAGGCTTAATGTTAACTTTTTAACACATAGCGTTATCTTTTTAACACATATGTTATTTCAACTGTTACTAAAAAAAAGCTATCAGTCTCCTCTGAATTATAAACCAAAACAATTTTGTTTTTTAATAATGCCTTTAGGCACTTTCTAAGTCTATTCTAACTTGTGTACCTAGAAAGAGTTGTAAGAGTTCTATGTTCTTAAGGTCTATCACATCTGTTAGAAGAATGTTTGAGCTCTTATTGTATATAAGAGCTAGGGATTAAGACAGTGTTACATAGTTGTTTTAAAATTAATTACTTTTAGGAACTGGGAAGATGGTTCAATCAGCAAAATTACTGTCATGCAAGCATAAGGACTTGAGTTCAGATCCTTAGCACTCAGAAAAAAAGCCAGATAAACATGGCCCACAATATCAGCACTAGAAAGATAAAGACACTGGATCCCTAGAACTTGCTGGCAGACTGTCTAGCCCAACAGAATGGTGATTTTCAGTGAGAAACTGTCTCAAAAAATTAAGGTAATGAAGAACTAAAAGAGACCTCCACTAACCTATATACTCTAGCCACGTGAGACTGAATACATGTGCACAAGTCCAACTGTGTGCACACATGCAGACACATACTACACATACAAATGACTTATCAGTTAAATGACTCTTTCACTTACTTTTTATGCATAGCGATAACTAACTGTTAAATATAGAACAAAAATCATACATTTTGCTTTGCTTTTATTATACTTTTTTATCAACTGCTCCTAGACATGCTGTTTACAAATTTAGCCAGGTGTTATTAGATAGATAGATAGATAGATAGATAGATAGATAGATAGATACATAGATAGATACATAGATACATAGATAGATACATAGATAGAATCTTTAATCCCAGCAACTCAGAAGGCAGAGGCAATGTGAGCTCTAGGCTAGCCTGGTTTATAAAGAGAAACCCTGTCCCAGGAGGAAAAATTTTTTTACAGGGAAGATGCATAAAAAAAAATGGCGTATTGTCTGTCCTGACCCTTGCTGTATATACATAGACAAAATATAAAAAGAAACAATAAAAACAAGAAAGTTTGTGTGGCATACAGTTCAACAGTCAGATGATAGCAAATCAACAACAAAATACTCCAGCATTGCTCCTACACATCTGCAATTTAAATAGATGCATTATATATGGTATAGCAAAAACTAACCAAAATATGTAATGCTATTCTATATATTTTTTAAAAGGACACTGGGTACTTCAACTATAAAAAAGAAGCTTTTGGCCATAGGCAAATGGGAGTAAAGCTGAAGGTCTAAACTAGCACGGAAAGCAAAAACTGAGCCTATTCCACCTTGTCTGAAGGTCAGAGAGTTTGAGCTTATTTTTGCTCTTTCAAAGTTGTTTACGGCAGGTGTGGCTACAAAACAAGATATCCTGACCTAGGGTGTGCTTACTTGGTGTTTTAGACATTAAGATGGCCCATAGAGGTAGAGAAGCTCCACCCTGAACAAAGGTCAGAGAATTCAAGCATACTTCTACTCCTGCTTTTGAAATAGGAGGTTTGACTTAAGGAGTGGCTGCCTGTGGGTTTAGGGTTTTTTCACTGCCCCAGACATCAAATACTTTTCTCAGGAATTAATGGCTTGATGTCTCAAGTATTGAAACAAGTAACTATTCTGGTTGTCTTTTGTATCACCTTAAAACAGCCTTTTGCCTTCCTTCTCCCTTTTGTACTGGGGTATAAGAGTGTATGAAAAATAAGACAGGCAAATTCAGCATTCAGTATTCGCTGAGTTGCCCTCCCTGTTACTATTCTGTCTCTGTGTTTCTTATTTCTGTTCCTCCTACTTAACATCTCTAATCCTCACACCTCTCTACCCTGGAACATAGGAACCCATGGGTAGGATAGCAGCATAAGTCACCACAAAAAACTGGCTCCTGACAAGCGAGAATTTCTATCTTTTAGGAGTTACTTCTGTTAGGATAAACAGTTAGTGATTCGGTTTACACCTACAGTTGATTCTGTCTGTCTCCAAAATCCACTTGATTATCATAATCACACAGTACTAAGTAATTAACCATACAGTTATTAATGAAATAACATTCAATTCTAAAGGAGCAACAGTGATAAGGAGAAATAGTGAACAGGATAAGATCTTCTCCAGTAAGAAGACATCAAGTTCTTTACTAAAAACTTTAACATGGGCTCAGCAGTTAAGAACACTGGCTACTCTTCCAGAGGACCCAAGATCAACCTCCAATACCCACATGGTAGTTAACAAAAGCCTGTAACTACTGGGGATCCACTGACCTTTTAGAGCCTACTAAGCACTGCACAAACACAGTGTCCAGACATACATGCACGCAAAATGTTCATACACATAAAAATAAAAAGAAATCCTTGAAAATATGTCCTCTTGTCACCTAATATTGTGCACCACTGTCTGCCCTGAGGGAACCCAGAAGAGGTCTGGGACTCTGCAGCCCACCCTGGCCCTCACACAGGTGCCTGGAAGGGTCACACACTTGTACCTCCAGTACAGTGGCATACTCCCTTTGATGTTAGAGGGAATTAAGAATTGAGTGTTGTATGTCTTGAAACTCTAGACAAGATTGACCCAGAAAAGCTCTCAGTAAATTCTCATCTTATGAAAGATCTGGGATTAGACAGTTTGGACCAAGTGGAGATTATTATGGCCATGAAAGACGAATTTGGATTTGAAATTCCTGATACAGATGAACACACAGTGTGTGTCTATGTATGAATAGAGAGAGGAATGGAAAGAAAGGGAGAGATGAATATGAATGAAAATTTCAACATCAAATGTCATCCAAGAAATAAAAACTACAACTGTCATCAGACAGACACCCAGTGGATAACGTGAAGACTGACGACACTAACCCTGGCACGATATGAGACACTGGTTTCCCCTTATATGGTTGATAAAAGATAAGTAACACAGCATGAAAAGAGATTCAATGTCCTCAAAGAGACTTATAAATAAGTAAGTCACAATAGTCATCATCTAACAACAACTTAGTGGTGTGTAAAAAATGAACACCATGGGACAGAGATACCTCAGTGGATGAGAACACTTGCTATTCTTACAGAGGATGGAGATTGCGTTCCAAGCATCATAAGGTAGCTCACAACATTCTGTAACTCCAGTTTCAGGGTATCTGACACTTTCTTTTGACCGCTGCAAGCACTAGGCACATATGCGGTACACATACATGTACATGTGCAGGACAGACACTCCTATTCATAAAATATGTTTTAATAAAAATGAAGAGCTAAATTGGGTTGTGCCTATGCTAAGGAAAATTACAAAGAAAATAATAAAAAGGTCAAGCACTGGTGGCACATGCCTTTCATCCTAGTGCTCGGGAGGCAGAGGCAGGTAGATCTCTGTGAGTTCAAGACCAGAATGGTCTATACATAGCTATAGTTCCAGGACAATCAGGGCTACACAGTGAAACCCTATCTTGAAACAAAAGAGAGAGACAGAAAGAGAGGGGGGGGGAGGGAGAGAGAGACACAGAGAGAGAGACAGAGAGAGGAACAAAACATACATAAAAACAAATAGGAGCCTTAAAAATTTATGTTATGCTAAAACAGCCAAACATAAAACTGCACATTGCAGGATCATACATAATACTAGG
The DNA here is from genome assembly GCF_014885135.2 of Alexandromys fortis. Taxonomy (NCBI): domain Eukaryota; kingdom Metazoa; phylum Chordata; class Mammalia; order Rodentia; family Cricetidae; genus Alexandromys; species Alexandromys fortis. The sequence continues at coordinate 18,199,242 of NW_026067893.1, forward strand.
AAAGATAAAACTCTAGTGATTGCATAAGCCTGGATGACTGTGGAAAGCAGAACGAGGAAAACATTAGGGTAAGCAGAACCTTCACTATGCTAGTGGATATGAATGAAAACATTTACCAAAATCAGCTAACCCTACTCTTTCAATTAGTTTTACTGTATAAAATATTACTTCAAATTTGAAAAATCACTGAAAATTAGTTTCAGGGTAGTAAAGATACCAAGTTCCAAATGTGTCACTGAGAGTAAATGTTCCACTCAAAGTAAGAATTGATCTGTTAAGGGTCACACAGTAAATACTTAGGTCTTACAAGCCACATGCAAGTTCTGCTGCATACACAGTCCCTTCTTTTAATTTGAAGGTATTAAAAAAGCAGTGTGTGGGCAAGACTTAGTGACAGAGCACATTTTGCTGACCTGATAGAAATGTGAAACTTTTCCCAGACTTAAAACAACCATTTCTCCAGGGGTCCCTGGAATAGCAAAGGTGTCACTGAATAAACAAAGCAAGAAACCTATATCAGCATGAAAGTCAGCCCTCACAGCAATAAACTGTTAATAAAGTTAAATTTTAAATAGTAAGGCCGAACATTTCTTACCATTTCTTTTTTAAGTCTAACATTTGTCAAACTACATCTGGGGAGGTAAGACGAGAGGAGAAAGAAAGCTTAAATAAATGGCTGTTTATTTTCTCTTAATGGAATGAAAGAAAAGAAAATGGAAAAATCAAATGACAAGTTTTACTTGAGGAAAATAAAGCAGCCTGGGTTTCCTAAGTGTAATACAAAAGTGAAAGAACGACTTTTGAAAGCTACTCCTATCTAAATACATACCTAGTGTGTGCCTTGATTATCTAAATTTAGGTGTAATTGTTATGAATTCATACCATAGGGCATAAAAACCTAGGAACACAAGTTTGTTTTTTAAATTTTTTTTTTTAGTAATTATGTTAGAAAAGCCTTCCAGAGTCATGATTCTAAAGCTACAGCTCTGCCTGTTACCCATGGCTTTCTGACATTTTAAGCAATGAGTTAAAAAGAGCTGACAAGATGCAATTCATTGATTTAAATGCCAATCTCCCTCATCTTATTATTTTAAATGCCAACAAGTCCCAGATAAAATGGCTCCATCACTTTAAATGTTCATTTACTTTAAGGTCAATTATATAAGAGAATCTTAAAATTATTGTTCTTTATATAACAAGATATAAATCGTGCTTAATATAATTTTTGCTATATATAAATGCTGTCTTCAGTTTGGCTAAGAGTAATACCAAGTTAATGAGTAGGAATACAAGTAAATTTAAAGGCTGAAAGACACTGAAGAATTTTTAATTTGGGAGGACTATTAATACATCTGAAAAGCGAGAATGTGAAAACCTCAAACACAAGGGAAGTATTGGTTCAACACTAATGTAGCTACAAGAATTAGGATTTCAAAGAGGTAGAAACATTAACATAGACATTTTTTAAAAATAAGACTTTGAAAACTCAATGATCTGATAAAATCCCTAGGAATATCTGTAAAGAGTTGTAAGAAATCCAGGAGGCAGGAGGATTTCAGTGAGTTCAAGGACAGCCTGGTCTACTGTTAAACAGGGAAACTCTGTCTCGAAGGAAAAAACAAACAAACAAAACAAAACAAAAAAGCTTTAAAAAAATGGGAGGCAGAGGCAGGTGAATCTCTGTGAGTTAGAGGCCAGCCTGGTCTATAAAGCAAGTTCCAGGGCAACTAGGATTGTTTCATAGAGAAACTCTGTCATGAAAAGACAGAAACGAACCAAAAGAATCTCAAGTCTGTTGCCATTAGTATTCAAATAAGAGACCTTCAGCCAGCTGCCCCACTGCTCAAGGGTTTCTCATACGTATACTAGATCCATGACTGAGTATCACCCAGTACCTTTATCTCCCACTGGCTGGTACTTTTGTGCAAGAGTATAATGTACAGTTGCTGATTTTACTATTGGAAGTAAGTAAATCCTTTTTATAAAACAGACAACTATTTAGTATTAAGATGTTGATACTACTCCAATCTGTTTAATACAATACCTATAAAACTGGTTAACTATTCCAACACTCCCACCCCCTGCCTCACACACATTTAATAAAGCAGACCTGCAACTTCATACGGTGAAAGAAAATGGCAACCATCCTGTAGGCATCTGAAAGAAAATGAATTATCCTCTAGGCACCTGTCTTTTGGAACTTCCTAAAGGAACTAAACTGTGTTTTATGTAGTACTCAAAATGTACAGCAACTAACCATTTGTTGTGGATAGTTTTCTTACACGACACAAGCACAAGCAATTAAAAAGTAATAAAGATAAATTTAAGTCACCCTCACAATAATAAGGATAATAGTAAGGATTTCTTCTTTTTAAAAAGACTTGTCCTGACTGTGTGTAAGCCTAAACACCAGAAGAGGGCATCAGATCTCATTATAAATGGTTGTAAGCCACCATGTAGTTGCTGGGAATTGAACTCAGAACCGCTGGAAGAGTAGCCAGTAGTTTTAACCTCTGAACCATCTCTCCATGGAGCCCAAGGGTTTCTACTTACTGGAAATCCAAAACGGATACTATTTCCAATTTTTATTCAAAAGTCCAATACATGAAAAGGCTTTCTGTAATTTTTATCCCTCTCCTCTTGTGACTATGGCTGTCCGTAGATGTCTATCATCATTTTAAGTGCAAGGACATAAAAACCATCCATTTAGGATAATAGCATTATAAAGTCTAAGCAATATGTGAACTCCTACAGCACTATATCTGTACATGAAACAGCACTAGTTTTATATCTTGCATTACCTATTTCTTTCCTTCTTCCTTCCCACCTTTCTTTTCTTTTTGTATACTGTATTTCAATTTCATTTACGAAACTCTATTTGGACTGAACATTTTCAATTCTATGCTTATTTTCACTATAAACTACTTTCCTAGTAACTTCAATTGGCTGCTTCACCTTTCTTCCCCTCCTCAAAAGCCACCTGAGCTTGAAAGCTGATTCCTTCTACTTTTTCTTTTACATCCACTGAACATTTACATTATACATCTATAGTCACCAAGTACCGGTAATACTTTAGATCAGATTTCCTAAATGAATCCCTATGAATATTCAAATTAAAAAGTCTAGTTCAGGCTCATTATCTGGGTTACTGCTAGATCCTATGATTTTCTCATTATGAATCTCTCTACTGCACACAAAAAAACAACTACTTACATCAACTTTGGTACAGATTTTCTTTTGAGGTACAAATTAGTTTCTACTTCCTAGATAAAGCAACTCCAGTAACATCTATTATTTTTATTATTTATATTCTCTTGTATTATCAATTTGCTCTAAAAATACTTATATGAGATTGGGGAATTTGTCCTTAATGCTTCCTACTTGAGGTTTACATATTATAGCACCATCATACACATTTTATGCCTTAAAAAAACCTTTTAAAGGCTAAATGACAGGCATGGTGGCACTCAGGCTACTGAGGCAGGAGTGATGTGGAATGCCCCTCTGCATGCTGTGAATATGTTTTATTATTATTGGTTAATAAAGAAGCTTCTTTGGCCTATGGCAGGGCAGAATATAGCTAGGCAAGAAAGCCAAATAGAATACAAAGAGAAAGAAGGCAGAGGAGTCAAGGAGATGCTAGCAGCCTAAGGGGAAGAAAGATGTGAGGTAAGAAGCCACAAGCTTCGTGGTAAGATATAGATAAATAGAAATGGGTCAGTATAAGTTTTAAGAGCTAGCTAATAATAAATAAGCCATAATATTAAGCCTCAGAGTGGTTATTTGGGAACTGACAGGCAAGAGAGAAATCACCTAGTACATGGGACGATTAGCAGTATAAGACCAACATGGTCTATGAGTAAATCTATCTCAAAACAACAACAAAAAAACAATATCCCTCCCTGCCCAAAGAAAAAAATTTAACAAGCAGATGAGTAAGTAATGAGGATTACAAATATGTTCCTGGCAGATGGATACACCCAAAATACATATTAATATAATTTTTCAAATTTATGAAATCTCTTGCTTCTTTTTTAGTAAATACACAAAATACTTACTTTTGCCAATAAACAAAAAAGGAAAAGATGTAAGCAAGTCAAGAAGTCAGGGACTCACTGGCTCCCAGCATAGCTAAATAAAACTGGCCATTTCAAACAGCACTGAACTATTTTACACTCATTTATTTTCCTCATCCCAAGTCCTGCTCAATTCTTCCTCTCACGTTCAGCATTTCCACTGCTATTTTTGTTAACAAACTGGATTAATGCCAAAAACAAACATGAAATCTCAACTATGTGGCTTTGCCTGTAACAGTCTCTGACCCCTTCATTCCATTTTCTTATTTGTAAAATTAGAATATTTTTAAACCAACTTCACAGGATTATTTTGAGGATTAAACCATAACATACAAAAAGGTATTGGCAGAGAGGTTACTCAAAAGATGGCTATCGTTACCTATAAATTATATTCCCTAAGCTCTGTGGTATTTGATTAAAGCAGTTTCTCTTATTGGTGGTTTTACTTTCCATAGTTTCCATGTCAACTATTAAATGCAAAATCCCAGTAATAAGCCGGGCGGTGGTGGCGCATGCCTTTAATCCCAGCACTCGGGAGGCAGAGGCAGGCGGATCTCTGTGAATTCGAGGCCAGCCTGGTCTAGAAGAGCTAGTTCCAGGACAGGAACCAAAAAGCTACGGAGAAACCCTGTCTCGAAAACCCCCCCCCCCCGCCAAAAAAAAATCCCAGTAATAATTACCAAGTTTTGGTATGTGCTATTACAGGTAAGATGAAATCTCAAGCTGCCGCACTCTGGTCTGGTGCATGCACGCCATACACAACAGTCATATGTCAGTCACCAAACTGCCATGCTACCATAGTGCTGTCTACAGTTAAAGACTGTATCTTACTAAATAATGCCCAAAACACTAATGTAGTGAAGCTGGAAATTCCGAAATGCCATAAAATACTTCATATGAGTGAAAGGTTCTTAATATTCTAAGGGCTAAAAAAAATCATATGCTGAGCTGGATTAAAATATGTATTACTCCTCCCAGAAGTAACAGAATTCAATTTTTTGCACCCACATCAAAATTCCATCGTAGGGATCCAACACCTCTGGTATCCACTGGCACAAGCCCCTCCTTCCAACATACACATATACACATGATTAAAAAATAAAAATATTTTAAAACTTGTATAATGAGGCTGCTAAGAAACTAATAATAGGGGCTGAAGAGCTAGCTCAGCAGTTAATTAAGAGCACTTGTTCTTCCAGAGAATCCAGGTTCAAGTCCCAATATCCACATAGCAGCTCACAACCATCTGTAATTTCACTTCCAGGAGACCCAATGCCCTCTTTTGACCTTAGCAGGCACCAGGCATGAATATGATGCACAGACATATATGCAAGCAAAACACTGACACACGTTAAAGTGAAATAAATAAATCTTTAAAAAAAATTGAGGGATAGGCTCAATCTGTGAAAATGTTAAGGAAAGCAAAATTTGTGCTAGTTTTGACAAAGTTATAGCCATGATACATCAAAGTCTGATGAACGGAAGCATAAACAGGAAAAATTCTGAGTGTTACAACTTTAGTCATTGTTGTTTGCTTTCTACTGTGCCCAATTATAAGATATAAGCTTTTATACACAGGAAAAAGCAGTATGTATACAAGACTCAATACACGCAATAACTTTAGGTCGTAGAAATACATTTTCCCAGAAAGAATGACTGCTGTAAACAATAGGTGATTATCAGTTCCATTTCCCAAAGATAGCTAGCTATTTTTGATTTTTTTCACCTACATACGAGTAAATATTAAAGTTGTATTTACGTTATTCATTCTAACAGCTTCATTAGTCACTAAAATTCCAATTATCTTAAAAAAATACACAACAGCAATCTCTTTCTCAGATAGGCTATTACTTCTGTTTTTCCAGACGTACTCTCATCATTAACCCCAAACTCAAGAATCCAGTAACATGCACAACATTGTTAGATATTACCATATTTTCTTGATATTTCCATTATTTTCTATTTTTATATAGGTAAGCTACAAAGCAATAGGTTTATTTCTAAATTCTAATCTTTCTCAGGTAAGATGTTATAAATGTCTGCAAAGAGTCTCAGGACATATAATACATTTAATATAATACAACAAAGGCTTTTTATAAATTCTATATTTTTATATTATATATATTACATATTATAAATTTTATATTACTTAGGCTTCTTCACTTCCTATTTTCCAGTACTGGATGGCTCTCTTGAAAAAAAAAATCATAAATCACAGAGATTGTGTGGTGTCAAATGAAGAAAACAGACTCTTAGAACCAACTGAGCTGTCAAACAGAAACACCCTTTCTCCATTTGGGAAGATGACTCAGTAAGTTCAGATCCCCAGAACCCATGAAAAGGTCAGGCACGAAGAGTACACACCTGGAATAGCTGCAGGGAGCTAGGTGAACAAAGGACACAGATGGATGCCAAGGGTTCACTAGCCAGACAGTCTGAATGTCAGCAGTGACATCCAGGTTCAGTGAGACCTTGTTTCAAATGATAAAGTGAAGAGCAATAGAGGAAGATATCCACAGTCAACCCTCTGGCCTCTATGTGTACGCATACAGATGAGCAAACCTGCACACATATGTGCAAATACCCCCTCCCCACAGAAAAATATTTTAAGTTAAAATTCAATCATATAACAGTAACATACTGTACCCATTACTTGGCCCAATTCTAATCTGAAAACAACTGGTTCTCCTTTCCTACCACAATTCCTAATTAAATGCTTTGCTCAATAGCTAGTATCCAAGATATACACATAAATGCAAACACGCAGAATTTAAACATCAAACATTAACTCCATCTATAGCCTACAGTTAAAAATGTTGCTTTATTCTCTACTCATTCAAATCCAGTAAATTTCAAAACAACTTTGTTTTTAACAAAAATAGACTACCATGTATAGCAGTAGCAACAATTTTTCATGTGGAAAACAAGAAAAAGATGCCCTAATATATCTAAGAAGCTCTTAAACTGCTCACACGATAGCATTCAGATGTCAAACACTACATTTCAACAATAATCAGTAAAACAGCAATAACTGATACAAAGAAGATGTAAGTATGGCCATTTTCAGCAATTAGAAATAAAGGAACAAATACTCAAAACTTTCAGAAAAGGCAGAACAAAAAAGGCCTAATACCAACTAAAAAAGTAATTGGTATAAATTACATAGATTACAACACTACGAAAGGTAAAATGGCAACAGGAGCAGGTGTGTACCATTCATAGGACAGCAGAGGCATAAGAAAAAAGCAAGAGATTCTCAAGCTACAAAGAAGAGGTATTTAAGAAAATGTCCAGAAATAATGCTACGAGTATGGACTACAGTGATGACCATAGAGATGAAAAAAGAACAAAATTCAACAGGAGTAACTGACAGAAGTTTGCCAATGAAGTAAAGTTAGTCCATAAAAGAAAGAATAAATCATAATGCTTCCTAGGCTTTGTAGCAGGAAACTGTTGGGAACAGAATACCATGAAAGCAAGGGAAGGTGGTAAACCCACCATTGAGTTTTTAGTAACTGAAATCTTTCCAGCACAAAATTATGCTTTTTTTTTTCAAGGCAGTAAAACAGAAACCCAAAGGTTGAACATGGCCAGAAACATTTACAAAAAAAAAAAAAAAACCATTTAAAAATATAAGCTTACTAAGTCTTAAGTCTACATTAATTGGTAACTACTATCTTTTTGTATCACAAAAGACTTCTATTTTTTAAATTACCATAAACTTTTATATTTAAGATAAAAAGCTTGAGACCCAGTCAATTATTCTGCCTAAATATACATAAGAATGTATGTCAGGATGTAAGATTTTTTAATAGGCTCATCAACATACTGGAAACAGTTTAAACTGAAAAGACAGTTACTATCAACTCTTGTATATAAACAGGATATCAAATTTTCCTTTTCCTGAAAATGATTTAATTTTTTTAAAAAGGAAACTAAGATACCATACTAGACAGTTTCCCAAATTTCTTGGTTACCTTTACTTTATCTCTTCTCAAGCAACAGAACAAACAATTCTCATCAAAAGCCCAATCAGAAATGCTTTCGGGTTCACACTCTGCAAAAGTAAGGAAAACAAGTTTTAATAGTCATAAAAAATTTTTCCAGAAAATAAACTATAGCTAACTTCAAAATATGATGTAGTGTAAGAAAACCCTCATTAAATTCTTATGCGTTTTTTCCCCCAAAACAGGGTTTCTCTGTTTAACAGTCCTAGCACTAGGCTAGCCTTAAAGTCTGCCTCTGCCTTCTGAGTGCTGGGATTAAAGGTGTGTACCACCACTGCCCGAATGAATTCTTGTGTTTTAATCAAACTCAGGGTCCCACACATGCAAATATTTGTACTCTACCCCAGCCATACCCTGAAATTCTTTCCACTATGCCCCCTAACCACTTCTGTCTTAAAAATTCTTCACTAGCTGCTCACTAGTTAATTATGCTACCTACACACATACTAACAGTATAGAACAAACAAGGATGCTAACACAAATGCAGTTTAACCCTTACAAAACTGAGTATGAGACCTAAATCACCAGGGTTGTGAAATACCACAAGTATTTTTAATACCTTTAAATAAACTGAGATCTTTTAATAATGCAGGTCCAAACAGCCCTTCAAGAATACTTTCAAATCCTGAAAGGATAAAATAAAATAAAATAAAATCCATTATCACAATATTCACTGAAAAATATTGCTTTCTTCTGTTTCTCAAGAATCACTGGTTAATATTGAAGAGATTCTCAGCAAAGAGTCACACACAAATCTAAAAAGGGGTGTTTGCATTTTTGTTAATGATTAACACAGCAAAAATTCAAAGTACATTCAAGAGCAAAAAAGAAAAAAAAAAACCAAGAAACTAGAAATACCAATGATGGAATGGAAATTCACAGTTCTCTAATTGTTCGACAAAACTTTACAGGAATTAGCATTTTAAAAAGTGCCTTCCCAAAGAAGTGTTATAATTCAGAATTTCATAAACTTTCTAGAATAATCTAATTAGTCCTCTTTTTTTTTCTACGTAACAGTTGATGTATAAATTTCTCTTGGGTCAGTAATTTTCTAAAGAAAATTCTCAAGAACAGTTTCCCCCACCTCTCACTATTTTTACAAGGAAAGCCCTGTATTAGTCCATAATGTACTATTAACTATTTGACCAGTTCCTTTATAAATGTAAAACCTAGGTCCATAAACAGAAAAAAAAAGAGAAAATTCACACAGCTGTACAAAACATTTAAAACCACTGTGTCCTCCCACCAGTGTGAAAGAAGAAAACCAGGTTTTCTAACTGACTACATCAAATACTACCATGTAGTTAATGAAAGTTAACTTAAATATCTTGCTGTTGTGGGTTGTTAAGAAAGAGAAAACCCTGAGAAAGTGGAATCTGCAGTGGCTCCCCCAACCTCAGCCAAAAAAAAAAAAAAAAAAGGCCAAGGACCTCATTATAAAGTTCAAATACTTATTACAAAAGATCTGAGACTCTGTGACTCTGTATGCACTTTAACTGTGACCTTTACAAAGAATGTCATGCACATTTGGTACACATTATTTTTCAACGAATTTAGAAAGCAAAAGAGGAAAGAAAAGATAGCTGGCCTTCAAGGTGCTGGAGAGATGGCTCAAGATTCTCTTCCAGAGGACCAGAGTTTGATTCCCAGCATCTGTATGCACCTCTTAACTGTCCCTTAGTAACACCAGTCCCAGGGGTCCAATACCCTTTTTGGTCTACAAAGGCACTGTATGCACATGGTACGCAGACACATAAGCAGGTACAATACCCCGATACATATACAATTAAAATTAAAAGGAAAGTCTTAAAAAACATCACTATCGCCAGGTGATGGTGGTGCACACCTTTAATCCCAGCACTCGGGAGGCAGAGGCAGGCAGATCTCTGTGAGTTGGAGACCAGCCTGGTCTACAGAGCTGTTCCAGGACAGGCTCCAAAGCCACAGAGAAACCCTGTCTTGAAAAAAACAAACAAACAAAAAATTGTAATTCAAGAAATGTTTTGTCCTACTTCCTAGAAAGCTGTAATTTTCAACACAATAGCTGCTAAAGGTGTATTGTAATTAAAGTTTATTTTTAGATTGTTTTAAACTGTTAACTTTTTCATTTTTTGTTAGAAAGCCAACTGTCTACTTTATTTCTTGACATCAAATTATTCAAATAGCAAAATTAAATTACTCATTAATCAAATAGCAAATTGTTTCCCTAATTAATCCCCTAATATAACTAATTACTGTATCCTCCTGCTCTTCCAAACATTCGAAAAAAATAAAGTATTTGGGTTAGGAACAATGATGAAGATTATATATACATAATAAATAAATATTTAAAAAAAGCTATCTATCATAGCTCGTGGAGACTATATACTTTCAATAGCTAATCCCTGTTCCTTTAAGTAAATCTCAAAAACAGTCTCCAACTCTTAAGACCTCTTATTTTCCAGAAAGAAACTTTTATTTTTATAAATAGGAGTGAAAACATTTGAGTATCTTAGAATTAAATATCTAAAAATCTAGCTGACAAATATGATTGGTTATTGGTAGTTCTTACATGAAAGAGTAAGTTAATATTTTTCACCAGGGTTTAATTATAAGAAATATGTATATAGCCCAGGATGATATCCAATTCTGATCCTTCTACCTCAGTTTCCAGAGTGTTATGGTTACAAGTACTACTATGTCGTGCTGTGCTCTAAGTCTCAATTTCTAAAAAGGAAAATGTAAATACAGCAAGAAATACTAGCAAAGTAGAAAAAGAGGTAACAGCTTGAGAGATAATAATTTAAAATTTACAAAGAACAGAACCTGAAATAGGTCAACTGAAGAATAACAATAACATAATCACTACCAAAAAAAATTACAGATTAAGGGGGGGGGCACTGACTGGATATGATGTATGCCGATAATCCAGCATTCAAGAGGTTAAGTGAGAAGGAATGCCACAAGTTCAGAGCTACTCTACATATTAAGCTCCACACCCAGCCTGGGCTACCAATTCAAGTTCTGTATTAGGGGAGGGGAGTAAGCACACGTACTTTCTAGTAAGCAAGCAGTCAACAGCACAATAACAACAAATTTAGTCATAAAAAAACTATTTAGTCACAACTAATTTTGTTCTAAATAATAACCATATACAAGTCATTTCTCTTCTGTTCACACTTGCCTCAATACACTAACTTTACACTTAGACACGGTATAGATCCACATTCTGCTGTCCTCTGTTCACTGAATGTTAACACTACTCAGTTTTGCTAATAATAAATATTGAATTTAGCAGTTGCATAACAACACTGAATTATCCAACATGCTATGCTTGACATTAACAAAAGGCAAATAAGAACAAAGACACTCAAAAATTCATACCAAGATTTCATAGAAAAACCATGAAGAATGATTAGCAAAGTGCCATAAAGAATACTGAGCCAGGCGGTGGTAGTGCATACCTTTAATACAGCACTTGGGAAGCAGAGGCAGGTGGATCTCTGTGAGTTTGAGGCCAGCCTGGTTCCAGGACAGGCATCAAAGCTACACAGAGAAACACTGTCTCAGAGTGTGTGTGTGTGTGTGGGGGGGGACTTGGCTCCTGGGCATATTGGTGGCTGATCTTGGTTGATTCTCGTGTGTGTGTGAGTGTGTGTGTGTGTGTGTGTGTGTGTGTGTGTGTGTGTGTGTGTGAGAGAGAGAGAGAGAGAGAGAGAGAGAGAGAG
>NW_026067893.1:18212261-18219928 GCF_014885135.2 Alexandromys fortis
AAAACAGATTATTATGAAGCCTATTATTTTGTATGCTAATTTTAAAAACAGTGCTGGGGAGATAGCTCAGGGTCTAGGAGCACTGGCTACTCTCCCAGAGGGCCTAGTTCTGATTCCCAGCACCCATGACAAACATCTGTAACTTCAGTCTAAGAGAGCCAACGCTGTCTTTTTGCCTCTCCAGACATGAAGATTTGAAAGGATAGTTAATAGAACAGAAAAGGCAACTGATATCTGCTAGAGAAAGATGATTTTCTGTCCCAGATCAACCTAGTTTCCCAAATATAAAGACCAAAACCAGAAATGAAAAGGGGTTTTTGAAAATTCAAAAACAAGAGAACTGCTTTTTTACAATTTATTACTATACATTTTATACAATCCTGTGATCACAATAAACCTAAAAAACAAAGTAGGAAAAACAAAACCCAATTTTAAAAAGAAAACAGTGTTATTAATAATATCAAGAGAAAAGACTGCTAGAACATTTAAAATGTCATTTTATATAATTACATTTGTATGTTTAACATGTAGACCCATGAATGAGATTCCTATGTACTGACTGATCAAAATATTGAAGATACACAATAGCTAGGAGAAATGTAGGTCTTTAAGAGCAGTTGAGTCAGATGTTCTAATATGTGTTGCATGTATCTGTCTTCGTGATTATGTTTAGGTAAAGAAGCCATTTAAATGTAAATTTGAAGCTGATTAAGAGTGAGTCAATTACACCCACTGACAATCTGTGGGTCCCAATCCCTTAGAGGACCTTAGTCATTTAAGGTCAAAAAAGCCCTATGAATGCCATCCTCCCCTGCTCCCTCTATGTGAGTATCAGTGAGTGAGAAGGAGGGAGGGAAGGAAAGAACGGGGGGGGGGGGGGGGGGGGGGGGGGGGGGGGACAGAGTGAGAGGTGTAGTAATTTTTCTTAAATATATCAAAAGTACAAAATTACAACACAGCAGGTAAGCACAAAATAAAAAGCAGTCCTCATGTTCCTTGGAGAGTCAATCATGGAGTTTACTAAAACAGAACTACAAGCTGAATTATTTCCTGCATTTTAATGGAAATGGGAATCTTTGTGATTGAAAACACAGAGACAAAATTAAACTTTCGCAATATTAAAAAAAAAGATTCATTTTCTAGTCCTAGTATGACTGGTAGGAGCTTTATACTGTAAGGGGCTTCATTTATTTAAGATAGAATCTGAAAGTATTTGACAAAGAAAGCAGGGAGTTTGCATTTTGTATTCCTTCTTTGTCCCCTGTAATTTAAAAGACAATTAAATAAAATGGTAATTATGCATCTGTATGATAAATATTGGGTGAGAGACTACATAGAATGAAAGCATTTTACAAACTGTTATTAATTCAAAATATAGCTACAAATTAAGCTAATTATAGTGCTCAAAGAAAATACTAAGAATGTAACTAGAAATGTACAGAAGATATGAGATGAGAAAGGGTGAGGTATAGTTCAGTGGTAAAGCACTTGCCTAAAGAAAGAGGATAAGTTACAGAACATCTAAACCCTCCAATTAAAAGACATATACTGGCAGAATGGATTTGGGCGAGTTTGTTTTGTGAGACAGGGTTTCTCTGTGCAGCCCTGGCTGACCTCGGACTCACAAGATTCACCTGCTTCTGCCTCCTAAGCACTGAGATTAAAAGCATGCACCACCACCTACAACTATGATATAATCATATAACATCCATTAAAGGGACTTAGTTTGAGCCAAAAACGGGTGTTGAAGTATTATTTAAATAAATTTAAAAACTAATGATTTTTTAAAATTGTAAACAGTAACCAAAAAGAGAAACAAACTGGCTTTAACTTATGTCCCTTTTTCTGTAAGGAATTCATTCCAACATTTTCAATAGATCCTTGAAACTATGAACAGTACTGACTCCCTCATGTCATACTTTTCCTCATATACAAGCTTCATAACTAAGTTTTGCTTATTAAGTAGATACAATAATAAATTAGTAACTTATCAGGACAATTACAGCAAAATACTATACAAAGTTACACAAATAATTCTAGTCCAAGTCTCTTTCTGACCCTGCCAGTATTCTTTACTTGCATTCAATGGTTTCATGCCACTTGTTCAGAGTTGCCAAATTCTTTGTGCAGACTCAATGCCTTCTGAAACCCATTTTTTAAAAAAATTCATTCCTTCTACTAATAAATTTAATGCTTCTCAATACCAACCAAGCATTTGTATTATGTACTAAGGCTGCAACTTGCAGTTTGAGGTTCAGAGAGCAAAACTAGCACTGATGCCCTTTACATTTCACAAATAGGATTGTTTTTACTACAGATCTTAGGAAACTGGGCATTTTTCTATAAACTACATAGTCACTCAAAGGAAGTACTTTAATTGCTTCTGTTTGCCAGTATTGCTGCATTTGAGCTTTGGGGTCATTACTGAATAAAATAAAGACTAACTGAATATAACCCCAATAAAACTATGACCGTAACTCAGGTGGCTACCAAGAACTAATAGGCAAGTGGTTTATACAGTGTGGATATACTAGACCAAGGTGGGATGGTATAAGACTAAATGACACTACTCAGAATACACACAATTTAAAACTTAATTTCTAGAACTTTACATTGATAGTTTTAGACTATGGTTTACAGCAGCAGCTAAAAATCTTTGGAAACCACACTTCACCAAGAAGCCTTTATGCTGAGATCCTATCCAACAAGGTCACAGGATTAAGAAATGTGCATTCGGAAAGTGATAGGTCACAAAGGCAGAGGCTCATAAATAAAAAGAGGCCCAAGAGAGATCCTGTACTTGTTTTGCCACATGAACACATAGCAGAAAGGCAGCCATCCACGAATCAGAAAGTAGGCCCCCAAAAGACATCTAATATACTTTTACCCTTTTCTTAGATTTCTCAGATTTTCTTTGATTTCTCAGACTCCAGAACTCTGAAAATTTAATTTCTGTTGCTATTAAGACAATCCATGGTATTTTAGCAGACTAATAAATAAATGGGCTCCAGGAGTAAGATCCCATGGCCACACTCTTAAAAACATCGATATAGACTAGAGGAATTTTGAGGCACATACTTGCTTTAAAAAGTACATTCTGGGGCTGGAGAGATGGCTCAGAAGGTTAAGAGTACTGGCTGCTCTTCCAGAGGTCCTGAGTTCAATTCCCAGCAACTACATGGTGGTTCACAACCATGTATAATGGGATCTGGTGCCCTCTTCTGGCATGAAGGCACACATGCAGGAGGAATACTGTATACTTAATAAATAAAAAAAAAAAATCTTAAAAAAAAAAAGTACATTCTGCTAAAACCAAACTGCTGTGAGTGATGCCGGTAAAGATGTAAAAGACTCAATCAGAAAGGTGGCTGGAGAGATGGCTCAGCAGTTAAGAGCACTGGCTGCTCTTCCAGAGGACCCAGGTTCAATTCCCAGCACCCACATGGCAGTTAAAAACTGTCTGTTAACTCCAGTTCCACGGAATCTAACATCCTCACATACAAATACATGCAGGCAAAATACTAATTAACATAAAATAAAATTTAAAAATTAAAAAAAAAGAAAAAATCAGAGAGCTAGAACTGGAGAGATGGCCCAGCAGTTAAGAGCACTGGCTGATCTACCAAAGAACCTGGGTTTGATTCCTAGCACCAATAGCATGGCAACTCACATCTTTGACTTCATTCAGTCCCAGAGTATCCAATACCCTCTTTTTCACCCCCTTGGGCACTGTTTATACACAAGTGATACACAGAAATATATGCATGCAAAATATCTATATACATAGAAATAAGGGGTGGGTGATTAAGAAAAGCCACAATATCTTTTTTTTTTTTTAGTTTTTCGAATATCTTTAGATATACCTAAGCTATCAGGAACTAAATATGCTAGGAATATGGAGAGTAAAGACATTTCTGATGAGGACTCAAAGGAAAATGTTATTGAATGACGTAGGGATACCCACCCTGTCATAAAATAGGAAAGAACTTGACTGAACAGTATTTATGTCTCAGTAGCTTAAGAAAGACAGAAAAAAAAATGAGTAATGAAACTGGATATTTAGACAAAGAAAGAGCTAAAGTTTCCGCCTGACTTCTTGGAGTCAAATGAGAAATGATTTAAAAATAAAACCACTTAATTCATCAGAAAGGAAGCAAAACTTAAAAGAGTAGGAAAATTTTCTTTACATATATATTTTAAAGAGTAAGAAAACAGAGCAGCTGTTGTCATTTAACTGTCTAATAAAAAGACAACTCCAGTTTTAATCTTTGTCAATGAAGGCAATTCATAAATCACAAAGACTGTTCTTCCCATCAGAGGGTAAGAATGCAAAAGCCTCTTCAAACTCCAAGCTAAGAACCTCAGACTGGTAGAGACTTAACATAATTTGAGCTTTGGAGATGCACGAGCACATACTCTAGGTATATAATCATCATAGAAATAGGAATGCCCAAGGCTGAGAGGACAAGTCTACCAATTTAGTGGGTCCAAAGTGTACCTACCCCAGAGATCTGGCAAGAGCATCCCGCAAAATGTTTCTGCTCTATTGAACTTTGTACTTATTTGGAACTTACTAGCACTTTCATCTTTCCTTATTTCCTTCCATTTTGAATGGGAGTGCCTATAACATACCTACCTCACCAGTATTATCTGAGAAGCATATAAAAGATATGCCATCTCAGGTTTAAAGCTAAAAAGCAATGACTCAAGACGGATTGTAATTTAGCCTTATTCCTACCTGATTTGCATATTTAAATGAGACTCTGGATATTTGACTTTTGGCTGATATTAAATGAGGTACCAGAGCTATTGGAAGAAATAAATGCATTCTTAGAAAGAACAGGGGAAATTCAGTGGGGAAGCTATGATTAGAATGTATCATTGAAATGGTGATGACTTTAAGACGTGTGACTTTAGGAGCTAAAAGATCTTGAAAGCTAGGAAAACATTCTATTACTGCCCTAATAAAAAGAGGCCCAAAAGAAAGAACCTCCATCCTTTAACTGCAGAGAAGGTGAAAAGAACCAAGAAACAGCTTTTCCCCAGACAATCTATTAATACCTTCACCTTCAAGTTCCCAGTCACAAGAACTTTGAGAAACTAGTATCTGTTGCTTATAAACCATCCAGATTGTGGAATTGTTATAGAAGTCCAACCAAGCTAAGACAGACTTTGAGATAAAACATGTTAAGACAACAAGGGAGCAAAGTACATAACGAGAACAGAGCAAATCCATCAAGACCTAGCAGGGATGAAGAGATGACTCAGTGGTTAAACGCACTTGTTGCTCTGGCAGAGGACCCAGGTTCAAATTCCAGCACCAATATGGTGGCTAACAACCATCTGCAACTTCAGTTCCAGTGGATCCAATGCCCTCTTCTGACTTCCAAAGGCACCAAAAATACAGGTGGTACATATATAAACATGCAAGAAAAACACACATACAATGAGCAGAGCTTTTTTTTAATTAGCTAGGAGTGGTGGTGCACACCTTTAATCCCAGCACCTGGAGGCAGAAGCAGGCAGATATCAATGGCATTTGAGGCCACAAAGTTAAGGCCAGCCTGGTCTACACAGTGAGCTCCAGGCTACCCAGGGCTATATAAAACCTTGACTCAAAAAGGAGGAGGTGAAGGAGGAGAAAGGAAGAAGATGACCAACAATACTTAGTAATTAAATACATACACAAGGTAACAGATTTTAGAATATATAAATCAAAAATTAAACAGAAGGGAGAAGTGGCTCAATAACAATAGCTAATAACACCAAGGTGCTGCTTTCAACTAAGCAAAAGGTAAGCATGAACTAGAAGACATCAGCATCACTATTAATCCACAAAACCTCAAAGAAATGCACAGAACTCACTAACCAAAAAACAGCCAAATATATGTTCTTCTCAAGTGCATAGGAACATTCTCCAAGACAGTCTAAGCCAAAACAAACAACTCAATAAATCTGAAAAAGATGTAAGTCATATAAAGTATCTTCTTCAACAATACAATTAAATTATAGACTAACTAGAAAATTCACAAATATAATAACACATTCTTAAGCGACCAGTTAGTCTAACTGGTAGATACAAAGGAAAAGTAAGAAAGCATGCAATAATACAATAATCTAAAAAGAAATAGAATATTTAATCCCAGCACTCGGGAGGCAGAGGCAGGTGGATCTCTGTGAGTTCGAGGTCAGCCTGGTCTACAAGAGCTAGTTCCAGGACAGGAACCAAAAGCTATGGAGAAACCCTGTCTCGAAAATCAAAAAAAAAAAAAAAAAAAAAAAGACACTAGGGGTGCTTAACAAGTGCTCTATCACTGAATATAGCCATGGCCTCTATACTATTTTATATACCTTCACTGAGGTACACAAGAATCTATTTATATACAGTAAAAATCCCAGAACTATACATAAAGAGAGCTGCAGATTTCCTGTATCTGAATTTTAAAAGTTAAACATTTCCTAAAAGATTAACTATTATCCAGGTCTATTTTATATAGCATTACCTCTTTTATATCATCCACTGGTTATTTGTAAAGCATCTGCCTGGTGAGCTATGTGGATTTTTCCAAATATACTTCATTATCTAACCTGCTACTAATGATCTTCTCTTAATTCTTTTGTTTGAGATAGGGTCATGTATCCCAAATCAATATCAAACTATCTATGAAGGGGAGGGTAGCTTTTTGATCTGTAATATATGTAAACATTTTTTGTATGTAAACATTTAAAACTATTATGACATATACAATCATATATGAAATACTAATGTATAAGTGAGCTGTATAGTTAAGTGTTTTAAGAAAGATACTATTTAGCCGGGCGGTGGTGGTGCACACCTTTAATCCCAGCACTCGGGAGGCAGAGGCAGGAGGATCTGTGGGAGTTTGAGGCCAGCCTGGTCTATAAGAGCTAGTTCCGGGATGGACACCAAAGCTACAGAGAAACCCTGTCTCGAAAAACCAAAAAAAAAAAAAAAGATACTATTTGTTTTCCTTTACAGTGATTATGTGTACCTAGTCAAGTGTTCTAATGAGTTACAGCTCCAGACCAAATTGTACATTTATTAACCTTTAAATTAAGCTATTCTGCCATATATACATCCACTAAGACATCATGTTTTACAGCATAAATATGTAAAAATTTTATCACTTAAAACAACTTAGGGGCTGGAAGGTAGTTCAGAGGTTAAGAGCACTCACTGGCTGTTCTTTTAGAAGTTCTGAGTTCAATTCCCAGCAACCTCATGGTGGCTCACAACCATCTATAATGAGATCTGGTGCCCTTCCATGTCTGCAAACATGCAGACAGAGCACTGTATATATAATACAGAAATAAATCTTAAAAATCTAAAAGTCAAACAGGACTAGCCAGATGGCTCAGGAGGACTCATGATGAAAGCAGAAAACCAACTCCTGCAGGTTGTCCTCTGATCTCAATGACCTACCTCTCCAATAATTAACAAGCAAATAAGTAAATAAAGTAATAAGAGCAAGAAACTATCATGAAAAATGAGGACAAAAAAATTACAAAAGACAAATAAATACAATATGGTGGCACAGCCTTAATCCCTGGGAGGCAAAGGCAGACAGTTCTGAGTTGGAGGCCAGTCTGGTCTACAGAGCAAGTTTCAGAGCTACCTTGTCTTGAAAAACCAAAATAAAATAAAA
>NW_026067893.1:18220043-18224921 GCF_014885135.2 Alexandromys fortis
GGGGGGCTTTGTATAATAGCTCAAGCTATCCTCAAACTCAATGACCCTACTGTTTTAGTCTCCCTGAGTTCTGGGAGTTCAGGGTTTGTCACTATATATACTAAGCTCAAGTAACCATTTCTAAAGCTACTCACATGCCTGTTACTCATAACCTCTGTGTGTAGATGACTTGGAATAAGCTTTGGGTCCATGCCAGGAGTCCCACTCTATATTTTTACTACAAAGAAATCACAGGGAATGAAAAACAAGGAAAAGAAAATACATCTATTTGATCAGGAGATAAACACAGTCAGGCTTGAGCTGTGCTTAGACGAGAGTAGAGGAACACACCACTACATATGATTTATGACCTTACTTCTGAAATCAAACAATGTGGGTTTGACTCTGAGCTTTGCTTTTTCTACAATGCAGGACCTTGGGTAAGTTCCTTATTACTATATGCTTCATGTGAAACAGGTATGATACTAACAATGTACTTATTTCATGGGGTTTTTATGAGGACTGAATAAACTGTATTTGAACATTTAGGCATAATCAACACTGAGTAGATGTTATACACGTCTAGTAAAACACAAAAAATTAAAACAAAAACTTCCCGCAAAAAAAAAAAAAAAAAATCAGGAACAACCTTGAATGACAGAGTGAAAACTTGCATGGTTCCAAACACTGAGACTGGCAGTGAAGGGATACCTCATTCATGCCAACTTTCAAACTCATTGAACACCTATTTAGCCTCCTTTAAATTGTATTAAGTCTAACCATTCTTGGTAAATGACAACCTTGAACTTCTAACTGTTTAAACCAAAAAGCCTTAAAGTCTTCTCATTTTCCATATTATTCTCTAGGGAAACTGTAAGTCCACCAACCTTCAACCTTCCCATTACATTCAGTCTTAACTCCTTCCCTCTTTCTCCTACTACATGAATGGAGCAACCTTCACCTCCTATAACCTAGTGAAACACAATGAAGAACGCACCATGGATCTGTGGACTCCTGGCTCCCAATCCCAATCATGAAACGCTTGCCCTATTTTTCAAAATGTCAGCTAGTTTGCTAAAACTCAAGCAGATCTCATCATATTAACTCTCCAACTAATAAAAAACAACAACAACTTCCAATGCTGACAACTTTGCTCAGCGTAGAAGTTTCAGTCCTCACAATAGCCTACATACTTCCTCAAGTTAAAATCTGGAGTCACCAAACATTTTTGCTCTAACATGGTCCTCAAAAGACATGGATTTTGGAGCTCTTCAGATTAGGAACACAGAAGTCATTCACTAGCAGTCTATGTAAATATGCTAAAATCTAAACAAGTCTGATCTCAAGCATTTATATATAGCTTTACAATGGTTTGCCTGCTGTTACTTTTTTTTAAATTAAATTTGGACTAATGATTATAGATTAGAATATAGTTTAGGGCAGTGCTTTGGCCTATTTCATAAAATCAAGTACATGATAGTTGGGCATGGTGACACATGGCAATCCAGAGGATGAGACAGCAAGACCACAAATTCAATGCCAATCATCCCTAGACCCTGCTTTTAAAGGTGTTATTATAAGGAGAAAAGTAGATGGGTGGAGAGATGGATCAGTGGTTAAGGGCATGCACCATACTTGCAGAGAAAAGAGTTCACTTCCCAGCACCTGTGTCAGGTGACTCATGACCACCTATATATTTAACTCGATCCAAAAAATCTCAAGCCCTCTTGTCTTCATGACACATATATACTCAAAAACACATATCCATATATAAATATATAATTTAAAATAAGTATATATTAAATAAAGACAAGGAGATGGCTCAGTGGTTAAGAGGACCTACGTTTGGTTCCCAGTATTCACATGGCAGCTCACAAACTACCTATCATTCTAGTTCCAGAAAGTCCAATACCTTTTCTGCTTTCCTCAGACATCATCTACATGATACCATACATACACGCAGACAATATACTCATACATAAAATAAAAATAGTATCTCTAAAAATAGTAGTGCTGCTATAAACACTGGATTTTTATTAATCTGATATGATCTGATATCTACTGCAATCATTTTTTTTAAATATCTGAAATTTTCCAGCTTAGACCAGCAGGAGAACCTTTAAGATAGCCCCTTTGATGGTTCAAATTGTCAGCAAAACAAGCAGAGTTTTTTTCCCTTACAGTTTCAAGCTCCTCAATTAAAATCAAGATTAATACACACAGACAGAATATTGTATACATAATAAATAAATAAATATTAAAAAAATCAAGATTAAACATTATTTATCTTCATTGGAATTTTGTAATTCTAAGATGCTCATTCATTTCCTTGTCCATATGTTCTAACAGACTATTAATTTCTTAATACTACAGCCAAAATTATATATTCATTAGAACTGTGTATATAGAATGTACAAAGGTAGAAAATGAGAGCACAGCTCTACTTACAAAATTACAAGCCATTATGAAGACTGTCCATGTCAGTGTCAGCATGTAAAATGCTATATGAATGTTAGCTGCTACTATACTGATTTGAGACATGCAGAAAAATTAAGTTAAACGGTCAGCAATAATTATTCACTCATGAAAATTATGGGGATCAAATGAAGGATTTCTAACATGTTAAAGGCATGATGTTTAGAAAAAGGGCACTGACAATGCCAAAGACAAGATGGAACAAAACAGGCAAGAACCATAAAGAATCTTTAATGCCAGTGTATACAAAAGTGACAAAAACTTTTTATTAAATATAAGGAACATGCAAACAACTTGCAGGATCTCTTGGCATACTGATTAAAAGACAGCAAACTGTGTGTGTGTGTGTGTGTGTGTGTGTGTGTGTGTGTGTGTGTGTGTTTGGTGCTGCCCAAAGACATCAGAAGATACAGAACTGTCATGTGGGTACTGGAAACTGAACCTGGGTCCTCTGCAATAGTAACAAGTAGAACTCATATGCGACTCACAACTATCTACAACCCTGGTTCCAGAGGACCAACACCCTCCTTTGACTTCTAAATACACCAGGCACTTATGTGGTTGGTGCACATACACACATACAGGTAAAACTCACACATTAAAAAAAGAATTAAAAATGACTACAGAAAAATTTGGAGGACAAAGAAATAGTATTGTTTTAGTGGAAGATTTTACCTTTAGGGGAAAAAAAAAAACTAGAATAGGTCTAACAGAATAATTTCAAATAGCACCTAAGTGAAAACAGTTGAGATGTGAATAGTCTGTAAGTTCTAATTTATTTCTTTTTTTTTTTTTTGATTTTTCGAGACAGGGTTTCTCCGTAGCTTTTTGGTTCCTGTCCTTCTAACCTTCTAATTTGTTTCTTATATGCAATGGGTTTACAGCACATGTCAGTGTTTTTTGTCTTTGAGTAATTTTATTAGTTATAAATGTTTTATTTTAACAGTTCCTACTTCTGGTACAAACTCAGAACTTGCTATGAAGACCAGTTTAGCCTTCAGATCACAGGGATCTGCCTGCCTCTGCCTACCAGGTGTGCGCTGCCACAGTCTAGCTAAGACTTAATGTTTAGAAATTCAGGCACTGAGTCAGAACTTGACTGGATTTAAATAAGAGCCCCACCAATCACTAACAGACACTTAATGGTAAGTCTCCAGTCTTCAAAAGTTTACAGTTTAATGCCATATGAAATTCTGCTGAAGAAGGATTGAGACACTGATTTCCATTCATTCAAAAACTATCTAAGGGACAAGTACTTACTAAATACTACATGCCAGACTTATTTTCAAGTAAAATAACAATGTGAAACAAGGTAAGTAGAAGTCCCTACCATCAAATACTTAATGTGATTCAAATATACAATCATACAGTTATAAATACACAAACAAAAACTGTGAAGTTTGGAAGTGTAGCTAAATTAGAATGTGAATGCGTCAAGCCCTAAATTTAATCTGCACCATCAAAACAAAATGAAACAAAACCTATTAAAAAAATGTTAAATGCAAACTATACTTATAGGGGAATTTGATTTAATACAAAGGGCCTCTGTTTTACCTAAAACTACAATTCATTACATTAAAAACGTAATGACTTTTGGCTGGCTACTGGTAGTTATGCCTTTAAGTCCAGTACTCAGTAGACAGAGATAGGTGGATCTCTTGAGTTTTGAGGCCAGCCTGGTCTACACGACTAAATTCCAGACCAGCCATGGATAAACAGAGAGACCCTGGAATGAATGAATGAATGAATGAATGAATGAATGAATGAATAAATAAATAAGACTTTGTGAAGGTAACCACTCCTTATAGAATACCATATTGGAAAATTTAGCATTAAAGCTATCAATTCCTCCTCACTAAATTAATACACAGATTAAACAATCTACTAAAATTTTAGTGGACTACTTTGGTGATAAAGATGATTGTTCAATTTACATGTGATACATATTACCTATAGACAAATCTTACAAAGCAAAAATGCTGCAATATTAACGATTCTAGTTATAGAAGGACCTTAAATTTAAAAAAATTTAAAAAAAAAGATTAACCAACTAGTTTTAAAAAAAACTTGGGAGTGGGAGCATAAAACAATCAGTGGTCATGGAAAATTATTAGTGTGTTCAAATTAGAAAAGAGTGCTAAGTGACAATGTAAGGTAGTAACATAACCTATTAAGAGAACAGTTTGGCAGTTTCACATAAAATTAAAATACATCATACATCATCTCTTCCCTTTGACCCAGTATTTTCATTACTAGGTATTTAGCCAAGATTAAGAATAAAGTCCATAAAAAAAAAAAGACTTGAACAGAAATATTTAAAGCAGTCTTATTTACAACACCATCAAACAACCCAATGATTTACTAGCAACAGAATGGGTAAACTGACATAACTATACAATGGAACATTAGTCAAAAAAAAAAAAA
>NW_026067893.1:18226110-18253328 GCF_014885135.2 Alexandromys fortis
ACAAGATTTCTCTGTAGGTTTGGAGCCTGTCTTGGAACTAGCTCTTGTAAGATCAGGCTAGCCTGGAATTCAGAGAGATCAGCCTGCCTCGACCTCCCAAGTGCTGGGATTGCAGGCATTCGCCACGGAGTCTAGGGTGGAAAAGAACACTAGCCAACTTTCTTTTCTAAGAGGCTGGAAATGGTCTATATTTCTTGTTTGGGGTGAAGGTCATGGGCATATATATAACTCTCTTATTATATATTATAACTATCTCAATGAAGGAAAAATAATTACTATTTGATCTTAGAAAAATGAGGGTAAAAATGATAAGAATGTCTACTTGTCTACTAAAGATACTTATATATCTGTGAATTTATGGGAATATTCAGTATAGCTGTCTTCTCTTCCTATACCATTTTAACAGAACACTCTCTCATCCAGCACTTTGTCCCCACTAAATTTCCCCATGTGTCAAAGTCTCCAGTTTTTAAAAAAGCCAAAAACTTCTACAGTATCTGGAGAAATGGGTCAAAGGTTAGAAGCACTGGTTACTCTTCCAAAGGACCCAGGTTTAATTCCTACTATCCAGAAGGCTGTTCAAAAACATTTGTAGCCGGGCAGTGGTGGCGCATGCCTTTAATCCCAGCACTCAGGAGGCAGAGGCAGAGGCAGGCGGATCTCTGGGAGTTCGAGGCCAGCCTGGTCTACAAGAGCTAGTTCCGGGACAGGCACCAAAAGCTACAGAGAAAAAAAATTGTAACTACCGTTCCAGGAAATCCAATATCCTTTCTGGTCTCCTTGGGCACTAAGCGTAAAGATGTTCGTGCAGGCAAAACAGCCACACACCTAATGAAAACAAAAGGCTGGGAGTGAGGGTACACACCTTTACAAGGGAAGCAGAGGCAGGTAGATCTGAGGTCAAGGACAACTTGGTCTACAAAGTGAGTTTCAGGCCAACCAGGGCTACACAGTAAAAATCTATTTCAAATAAATAGCTGATTAAATCCTACAAAGTTTAATCTTTTTAAAGAATGCTTAAATGTGATAAGTAGTAAAAAGAAAACATATTTCAAAATCATGTCTAATTTTTATTTTACAGACTTTTTAAAAATAGTCTAAAAGTATTATGTAGAAGACTATTTTTCTACCCAGTACCTTTTCCCTCCCCTTCTTCCTATTTACTCAACCCTCTTGCTCTTTAAACTATGAAATTACAATTTCTTTTCTCATAAAGTCTCCTACCCCCATAATATACATAGAGAGTGTCTTGTTTCAGAACATTTGTAATGCTGTTGTTTCTCTTATTAAGTTCTGTGTAGTATGAACACAGTTTACTCTGCCCCCTCATTCACCATCACTGTATCCCTGTGTACAAATGCTCATAGAATATTTAGTTTAATGACTAAATTAAAACACAATCCAACCAAATCATCTAATGACCCCAAAGTAAATGAAGTTTACTCTTCTTATAAATCAATATGCCTTCAGTTGGCAGAGAACATTTTGGATTAGTATCTATGAGTCACTGAGTAGCTACTTCCTTATCAACCAGGATCTCAAAATACAGGACTGATCTCTGTGTTATTAGTTTCTACCAACACTTAACTCTTCTTTGGTTCTTCCTTAACTGGGCACATTTATTACTAATCCCTGTTGTGTATATTTCCACTGTGAGCTTCTCCTGTAGTTTCTAGGTATCAGACATAAGAGAATTTAATAATGTCCAAGTCAGAGTAGGAAAAACAAGCATGCCCAAATAAAGCACCCAATTCACCAGAACACACTAAATAAAAAGCTAAACCACCTAACAAACTCAACTTCCACTACACTAATTAAATAAATGCTACTACCCTAATTAAGTATTCAAATAAACACAAGGCCACGCCTTCAGACACTATCTGAACAATTTGCTGATTTGTTTTATGAAGACAGAGCCTTCTTTGCAACCCTTGAATTCATGGTCCTCCTGTCTTGCCCTCCCTTAGGGCCATTACAGGTATGGCTGAGCATGGTGGTTTATAGGGACCACATAACCCCTTTAAATCTTACTCTCTTAAAATTCTTATGGCTCAAAAACATAACCATGTTTCAGGCTTCCTACAGAAGCATCAAGGCAGCCCAGCTTTCAGAATCCACCCCCCACTGAAGGAGAGAGTGTCCAGGAGTCTTATTTCTCACTATGTAGAAATAAGACTTTGTACATGTAGCTTTGGCTGGTCTGAGGAGTTGGAGGAAGATGGAGACGGTAGCCACAGTGGATAGAAACAGGCTTTTTATCACATGCTTCAGAGTTCCAGGTTTTGAACTGAAAAGATATTACTAAAATTTAAAAAATACCATGTCAAACATGTACAAATGAAAAACAGCCTTACCAAATTCATTATTACTAATTTAAGATAGAATTATTTCTTTCTAGTGAATTTGGAAAAAGAATTTAGGGAGTAGAGTGGAGAAGGGAGGAGCAAGGGCTAACTACGTAGCCCTGGCTGGCCTTGAAATGCTCAGAAATCCACCTTCCTCTGCTGGGATTAAAGACTTGCATCACCAAGCCCAGAAAAGGGGAGGAAGTAATGTTTGCTATATCCCCAAACTCTAATTTTTCAATAAAATCTTAAGTTCCTTAAAAGTGAATCTATAGACCACAAAGTTCTAAAGTATTACCTACAGAAAATACCCACTTTTAAGTTGGCATGGTACAGCCAGCTTGAAGTACATAGCAAAACACTGTCATCAAGAAATAAAAATATATACATATATAAATTAGAAACTTGAAAATTCACAAGTGTACTAGTTCGGTCAGCCTTAAAGGTGTTAACCAACTCTGCAGAAAAAGAGTTCAAACGCAGAAATACTATTTTAAGCTAACCTTAGTTTTTTTGCCCAGTCTCACCAAAATATTAACTACCACCTTAACAGCTATATGCTGAGACACTTTCTTTTATACTCTGGCTTCTGGTTCATATTTACTATAGAGATCTCATTGTGTGTTCACTGCTGGTTTAGAAGGAGCTATACTCTTTTGGAGTCAGACTCTGAGAATTAACTTCAGCTAAACAATAACTTAGACTTAAGTTGTAGAGTTCAATAAATACAATCAGTCACATAAATATGGGAAGGGAAATACTCTGTATTTGTAATGTCAAACCTATAAATTCCCAAGGCACTGAAAATTCCCATAAAACACTTAAAAGGTATGACATATCCACTGAGTAAATTTCATCAATATCTTATTCAACACATATGAGTATGGAAATTTAAAACAGTGTAAAGTACCAATTCAGTATGCATCAAATATATCATTATGAACACTGGAGAAGTGCTTTAATATGGTACACAAATTTGCAATTCAGAGGCCAGGAGACAGAGGTGGCAGTACCCACAGGGAATGCTCCCCCAAAGGCTTTCCTTTGCTTCTTTCTAGATTGTAGTGGCTGCCAGCAATCCTTGGCATCTAACTCCACTTCAGTCTACCTGTCTTCCCTCTCTATCCAAATTCCCATCTTCCTAAAAAGGCATCAACCATAATATTAATATCAGAATCAGCCCTAATCAAGCATGTCCTCAACAAAAATTCCACAGGAAGTCACATCTAAAAGTGATGGGGGCAGGACAACAATTTCTAAGGAGTTGCGATCCCATTCATCGTATGGTCCTAATCCATCAAGGGAACTGGAGTCACAAGTACATTTATCTATAGAGTTTTGCCTACTATACCTATTTCTCCTTCTTAAGAAATAAGATCTAGAGCCAGGCAGTGACGCACGCCTTTAATCCCAGGCAGAGGCAGGTGGAACTCTGTGAGTTCGAGGCCAGCCTGGTCTACAAGAACTAATTCCAGGACAGGAACCAAAAGCTACGGAGAAACCCTGTCTCGAAAAATAAAAAATTAAAAAAAAAAGGAAATAAGATCTAATTTGTCTTGAAAACTAATTTTGTCCTTTCTCCAAACTTGCAGAACTGAATGATACTCCAGCCTTAGATTCCTTCAGGGGCTGAAACTATCATTTTGTTTTTGTTTTGTCTTTAGAGACAGGATTTCTCAGTGTGGTCCTGGCCGTTCTAGAAAACTTGCTTTGTAGATCAGTCTGGAGCCACCTATCACAGCCTCCAGAGTGCTGGGATTAAAGGCTATTGCCACCACTGCTGGGCTCTAACTATAGCTTCTTAAACAAATCCTTCAGCAATTTTGCTCAAGTGCTCAGTACTTTAAAAAAATACTTCAAGCAGACATTTTTCTAAAGCTTTTCAAGCAGTCTTAACATACAAAGGGAAGGTGTTGGAGGCTATCACTATGAAGCAGCCTAAATTTCCACTGGTCTATAGGTGAAGAGATGAGCTGAGAGGAAAGGAGTAACTATGGGTTTAAGAGCCACTGCAGTAACTGGCCATGAATACACAAAAGAATCCCTATTGCTGACAACCCAGATAAATTTTACAAATTACAACAAAAGTAAATTTGTTATAACAATTCACACAGCTTTTTAGGCATCCTGCAAAATTAAAATAGGGGTCACGTAAGGTTACTGTGATGTTAAATAGCATAAAATAAAAGACGTAAAAATGTGGGATGATCAAGAATGTAAGACTTTTAACATTTCTAAATAGTAAAAAGGTATAAAGTCCAGGCATGGTAGCAGGAGTTTGAGGCAGCCTGGTCTACATAGCGAAATTCCAAAACAACCAGGAGAACATAGTAAGACCCTGCATCAAAAAACAAAAACAATCCAAATCAGGAGCAGGAGAGCGAACATGAGCAAGGAACACAGGACCGCGAGGGGTGCACCCACACTGAGACAATGGAGATGCTCTATCGGGAACTCACCAAGGCCAGCTGACCTGGGTCTGAAAAAGCCTGGGTTAAAACAGGACTCACTGAACATAGAGGACAATGAGGACTACTGAGACATCAAGAACAATGGCAATGGGTTTTTGATCCTATTGCATGTATTGGCTTTGTGGGAGCCTAGGCTGTTTGGATGCTCACCTTACGAGACCTGGACGGAGGAGGGTTTTCCTTGGACTTCCCAAGGGACGGAGAGCCCTGATTGCTCTTTGGGCTGACAAGGGAGGGGGACCTGATTGAGGGAGGGGGAGGAAAAGGGGAGGCGGAGGTGGGGAAGAGACAGAAATATTTAATAAATAAATTTAAAAAAACGATGTAAACGTTAAAAAAAGAAAAAAAAAACAAAAAAAAGAAAGAAAAAAACTAACAAATAAATACATAAGCACCAAGGGAAAAAAAAACAAAAACAAAAACAAAACAAACAAACAAAAAAAACAAAGAAAAAAATAGCTAGGGGTGAGGGGGAGGTAGCTCATGCCTCCCTTTGACTCCAGCATTCAGGAGGTAGAGGCAGGCCGATTTTTGTGAGTTCGAGGCCAGCCTGATCTACAAGTGAGTTCAAGGACAGCCAGGAGTACACTGAGAAACTGTCTTAGAAGAACAATAACAAACACTGAGAAACTGTCTTAGAAGAACAATAACAAACAAACAAACAAAAAACCACCCCAAAGGTACAAGAGATGTTTTAGGAATAGATGTTTATTATATTTTATTTCAAGAATGTGCTATTTAAAAGCTGGGGATGTAGTTAAGCAGTAATGAACACATCTAAGACTCTGTTTGATCCCCTGGCATCCCTCCCCATCCCCCAAAAAGGATTTTACTATTTGAACTCTTCAGTTTATTCAGACCATGTTTGTTGACCTAATACCATATATATATATAACTGGTTTTTAAAATGAGGGGCTAGAAAGATGGCTCAGAAGTCAATAGCACAGGCCACTCTTGCCAAGAACCAGGTTCAAGCACATGGAAGCTAACAACACCATCTGCAATTCCAGGTCCAAGGGGATTAAACTCTCTTTGGCTTCTGCTGGAACCTATAAACATGTGGCATTCACACATATAAACACACACAGAGACACACTAAGGAAAATCATTATTTAAAACTTTAAAGTTTTGAGTCTTTTCTTTGGGTGGATGGGGGGCGGGGGTTGATATAAGGTTTCTTTGTGTAGCTCTGACTGTCCTGAAACTTGTAGACCAGGCTGGCTTTGAACGCAGAGATCCACCTGTCTCTGCCTCCCAAATGCTTGGAATATAGGGGTGTGTCACCACTGCTCGACCTAAGTCAATTTCTTAACAAAGTAAATCCAAAAAATAAAAATTTACTTCATATACACAAAAGAGAAAAGAAATACATAGAAAAGATGGTGAGGGGCTGGAGAAATGGCTTAGTGATTAAGATTGCTGGTTGCTCTTCCTGATGGCCTGGTTTCAATTTCTAGCACCCACATGGAAGCTTATAGGGGATCAGACACCCTCTTCTGGCCTCTTCAGGCACCAGGCACACAAGTAAGTGATGCACAGGTATACATGTAGGCACAATACCTACACATACAAAAGAACAAAATAAAATAAAAAGATGGAGATACAGCCATTTAAAAAGAAATGTCCCTGACAGAATCGTAGACTGCATTTTTGTATCAAGTACCTGAAGATCCTCAATAAGCTACCATCTAAGACTATCCTTTCAGCATTCCATTTGGAAGTATATGACTTGTCTCAAAATCCAATCAAATACTACAGCAAACTACCACTGCTTACACTTCTGCTTCTGAGTAACAGAAAGCACAACAGCTACTCCTGCTTATCCTTTATCATCTACTTATAGCTGGATATATAGTCATATCCCTCAGAGTTCATTTTATTTGGATAATTTGTTAAAAGAATCTGGCAAAATTGCTGGTTGCTTAGCTAGATACAATAATTACTAAAAGTATTTGTAACCTAAATATCTTTACAGTTTTAAGGAATTTCTGTAGGCTAATGTCAAAGAGATAATACACAAAATAGTAATCATTTAACAATAACAAATTTTGTTTTAAAAATGTAATTTCGGCCATTTTGGCACACAGTTTTAATCCCAGCACTCAGAAGGCAGAAGAAGGCAGACACCAAGGTATTCTACATTGTAAAACCTGTCTCAAAAAACAATCAATCACCCAATAATTTAAATCCTCAGGAAACAGAGGAGGGAAAAGTTTTTTTAAAGAAGAGGGGAGGTTTCAGTAACTCTGTAACTTATAGTTCATCTCACATTAATTTTTAATATATCCATATTAGAATGCTCTTTGCTATTAATTACATTCTCTTTCTTTTAAAAGATAAAAACCTACAGCACAATCTTCTTCACAGTAAGCATTTCTCATCAAGAGGATTCATTCATTCAGGTTTCACTGATTTATTTTTTGTAAGAATGTTTGGTTTGTAGGAATGTATGTGCACTGTATATGCACAGCATCCACGGCAGTCAGAAGGCAGCACTGGATCTCCTAGAACTGGAGCTACAGAGGACACACACGTGCCGTAAACTGACCCCAGATCCTTGACAAGAACAGCCAGGACACTAAACTGCTAAGTCATTTCTCCAATCCCAGTCTACCTTCTTAGAAAAGTAACTCCTTCCTTAAGTCTTCTCACCTAATAAGAAAAATTCTAGTTTTTTTCTTGTCATTCCTCTGTTGATACAATTAGCTTTCACTAATAAAAGATACTAATCCCTGGTCTGGGCATGTTATATAAGTTCAGGAAAGGGGACCAGAAGGATGTTATCTTTTAGTTAAGAATGTATAGTTGTAATCATAAGCCATAGATTGTTATGAAACTGTTTTCACTAGATATATGTGGATTGCTAACTCTCTTTTTATTTTAAGCAGAATCTTTAATAAAGTGATATGGGGAAAAATTATACATAGTAAATATACATACACATAAAATGTGTATACAAGTCTCACAAGCAAAATCATTTTATCACTTAACTCAAATTTAGTCGTTATACCAAAGTTCTAATTATCTCTCAAAAATTGTTTTATTAATAAAAATAAAAGAGAAGTTCCCAATCAAAAAAAATTGTTTTATTTTACTTTTATGTATTCTCTTTCCAGAAGAAAATCTGTATCTAGATGGTGTAAAGTACTGTAAAAATATAGTTTAATTAAAGATAATCATGAAGTTTCCAATAGCTAAGTGAACACTCGTGAAATATCAACAAAACCTTTTTATAAGATTTAAGTTCTACTAAAGACACGTGACGTGAAAGTGAACACTTTTAAAAGGTTTATTTAGTAATTATAATCAGATTTACCTAGTTTTAAAAGTCTACCTACAACTGAAGAATCATTTTATTGTGATCAGACAAGCCCATTTAAACAAGTTAAACCGTCAGCTTACTTAGTAACTCAATGAAAATCTGAGTAACTAAAAACATAACGAGATTGATATTTATGTAATTAATCATGCACAGAAAGCAACATTTCAACACAAGGCAGTACAAACATTTGCATTCCTCTCATTTTTTTATTTGAAATAAAAACAAGGTACTTCCCATAATTTTGTGATGAAAATTTCTCCCTATTACCTTTATCACATGATCAATACCATGCCTGCTAAGAAGCAGTACTGTATCAAGATCCATGTCCTTTTATTAGAACAGGGTAATATTTTCAAACATTTGCTACATCTTTCAGGACACAGTAGCACATGCCTTTAGTTCCAGAACTTGGGAGGCAGAGGCAGATGGACCTCTGTGAACTTAAGGCCCATCAGGTCTACATGTTTCAGGCCAGCCAAGGCTAGACAGTGAAATCTGCCTTTTTCTTTTTAAGAATATAATTTAATTACAACACTTCTCCCTTCCCCTTCTTTCCCCCAAACCTTCTCATATACCCTTTAAATCAAGACCCTGCCTAAAAAATAAGGTTGCCAAATCTCTCCTTTTCATTCTCAGGGTCGTCCTCAGTCGGTTTTACCTTGGTTGCTCCTCCAACCTTACCCCTGTCACCTTCAAGTGTCTGGCAAGGGTATGAAAAGGTGAGGTACTGTAGCACCTTTGTTGGAGACCATAGTGCTGTCAACTCAACTGGTCCACACGCTTGCCAAACAAGGCAAGTACCACCTGGACCTCTTTTGCTTTCTTTCTCTTAGGCTCAAATCTTGTTTGATGGCAACCCATGAAAGAAAATTAAGCCAAGGGAAACAGCTCAGAAGCCTGTTAACTCTGGGTATCATTTAAAAGAAAATTTAATCAAGAGAAAGGAAAACAAATAGGATTCCTGCTACTAAATAAAGAGAAGTAGTATTCTATTTCAGGCTACAGAATAAAAAAAGTAATCCTAAACCGGGCGGTGGTGGCGCACGCCTTTAATCCCAGCACTCGGGAGGCAGAGGCAGGCGGATCTCTGTGAGTTCGAGACCAGCCTGGTCTACAACAGCTAGTTCCAGGACAGGCTCCAAAACCACAGCGAAACCCTGTCTTGAAAAACCAAAAAAAAAAAAAAAAGTAATTCTATACAGGTTACAGCAATATGGAAAGAGAAACCAGAATGATTCAAGTAACAAAAACAGGTATGTAATCAGTAAAGAGAAACAAAGAGCATAGAAATGTCAATTCCAATCCCAGCCCTAGCAAACTTTAAGATTATTATCCATCTTTTTCCTTCTCTGGCTTTTTGAGATAGGATCCTGCTGTGTAGACCAGGCTGGCCTAGAGCTCTCAATCTTTCTGCCTCCATCTCTGGAGTACTGGGGTTACAGGTAAATACTACTTCTGGCATCATGCATTTAAGTTTATCCACCAGTCTCACAAGATGTCTAACCATGCAACCCCAGCACTTGAGAAGTAGACGCAGAAGGATAATAAGTTCAACCAGTCTACACAGAGTATAAGATCAATCTGTGCTACACAAAACCCTATCTCCAGTTTTTTAAAACTGGCTATGAACCAATCAACAGGGGAAGGCAGATAAAGAAGTTGATGGTATCTTACAACAGACTAAAAAATTTTTTTATTTTTTTAGAGAGAGAGACAAACAGGCAGACACACACACACACAGAGAGAGAGAGAGAGAGAGAGAGAGAGAGAGAGAGAGAGAGAGAGAGGTATCAAATATGGTGTCTAAGACTTGCTTCAAAATAATTCAGTGGGAATGAAACATGAATGTCCATTATTGAACTGGAGAGCTGGCTCAATGTTTAGGGGCACGCGCTGCTCTTACAGAGGGCCCAGGTTTGGTTCCCACACCTATACAGCAGCTCAAAACTTTCTGTAAACTCCAGTTCATGGTACTCTGATGCCCTCTTCTGCCTTCCACGGGCATCAGGAACACACAATGGTACACATACATGCATGAAGGTAAAACACTCATACATATAAAAATAATATACTCAGCTGTGGACCCTGAATGTTACACTAATGACTAAGAAGTGTCTACTAGTGCAATAACACCAAGTCTGCTATGGAGGTAACCAACTGCTTTCTGATAACATTTGAGGCCCACTCCACAGAAGGAAATTCATGTCTGGTACTGTAAACCTGGCCAAAACCCAAGGCTGGGGAGGCCATAAGATCTAACAGAAAAGCCACTATTGCTGTTTTGCTAAATGGACATATTGTGCCCATCAAATTACCCTCTATTTATATTTATGCTCATAAATCAGTGCTTCCGTCGGCTCTCCCCTGAAAAGCTGCTTTTTACAGTAGGTCATCGATGGTTCCTGAGAGACTCACAACTGGTTGAAGTGCTCAGAATTAGCAGCTGTTGAATGAGATCTCTATAGTACCCCTTCCCAGGTTCAGAGAACATCACCCAAGAAGCAAAAGAAAGACTTCAAGAACCAACGAAAGAGGCCCAGTGTTGTAGAACTGTGTTCAAGGCATGAAACAGTCATTGTACTCTTGAACTCATAAGCATATGTGATCACCTGCATAAGACCCACACAAAATGGGTGGGGCCTGTAAGCGCTGCAGAGTATTTTTTAACTATGCAAGGATGGATTGCATTTGTTTAATCATGTAAAGATGTGTTGCATTTGTTTAATTATGTAACAATGTGTTGCTGCTTTACCTTGCCTGCCTAAGGCATCTGACTGGTGTAATAAAAACCTGAAAAGCCAATAGTGAGGGAGGAGGTATAGGTGGGATTTCCAGGTGGGGAGAGTAAGTAGGAGTAGTTAACTAAAAAAAAAATGCTTCAAAAAGAGTTTGGTTCTGTTTTACTTACATCTGAGATACTAGATTAATTTCAGATAATTCTAACATTAAACTATCAGGCCAGCCTATGCTATATAATGAGACTATTCCAAAAACCAAAAAGAAAAGTATTCCAAAAAACAAATAGATACAAGGCAAGTATACATGCTAAACTAAGTTAAAGATGACTCTACAGTAAGATATATTACTAAATGTTTTCTAACTAACCAATTTTTAAAATTTTTTTTAATTAATTTTTTGGGGGTTTTGTGTGAATTTATATGCCCCACATGCACGTAGGATCTCAGTATGTAGAAGAGACCATGAAATCAACTAGAATTGGAGTTAAAGACAATTGTGAGCTGCATGTGGATGCTGGAAATTGAATCTGGGTCCTCTGTAAAAGCAGCCAGTGCTCTACATTTACTTATTTGGTGACTTTTTGTTTATTTAAGACAGGGTCCTATGTAACAGAGCCAGTGCTCTATGATTGTTTGTTTGCTTATTTATTTGGTTACTTAGTTGTTTTGTTTCTGTTTTTTGAGACAGGATCTCACTAAGTAGCTCTAGCTAGCCTAGAACTCAATATGCAGACCAGGCCTCCAAATCACAAAGACCTGCCTGTCTCTGCCTCCAGAGTGCTGGGATTAAAGACATGCACCACCTTGACTGGCCAGCTAGAGCTCTTAAAGCCTGAGTTGAGTTCTCTCTCCAGCCTCATAACAAACCATTTAAGAAAAAGAGATTTGTTTACTTTTATGCATATAACAGTGTTTTACCTTATGACCTGGTGACTTTTCAAGTCAGAAGAGGACATCAGATCCCCTAGAACTAGAGTTACAAATGGTTGTGAACCACCATGTGAGTGCTGGGAACCAGCGCAGATCCCTCTAGAAGAACAAGTGCCCTCTAGAAGAACCACACCACTGAACCATCTTCCCAGTAGCTAAAATTATTTCTTAGTATTTACCTTTACCTTCTAACATTTCTAAATAAAAACAATGAAATAGATGTAAGATTTGCAAAAGATATAAAATGCCAAGGAACTAACACACACCTTTACCCTGGCACTTGGGAGACAAAATAGGTAAATTTCTCCAAGTTCAAGGTCAGCATGGACTACATACTAAGACCCTATCTCAAAAAGCAAAACACAAGAAAAAAGAAAAATTTGTTTCTATAGAGAAAGAATGGTGGTAACAATGGGTTTTCTGATACTTTTTCATTTCTATATTAAATTTTAAGTAGTTAATATGTTTACCTGCTTAATTCTACTTATCAAAAATCTGAGATAACCTAGTTTACATCATCATCAGTTTCTGTTATTTGTGTATGGTTCAGAAGCTGTAAGACAGGCTGCTTTGCTGCTACGCTGCAGTTATTCTGTGATAGTTTCAGTACAATTACAAGGTAAAACTGCAAATTTTCCTCTTTAACATGAAATTCCAGTCTCCCAGCACCAAAATTTAAAATGTCAGTCTAAACACCGCTGGTCACATCCGTTTCTTTTAACAATCCCCTTTGACACATCTCCTACAATTAAAAATACACAATGAGTTCATTCATAAGTTCATAAGAAGCACTTCAAATACTAGTTTTATGTCTACAATTTTGCTGGCTTCTGTTTCAGAAAAAAAGATTGAGCTACTCAAGTAATTCTCTCCAACAAAATAGATCTAAGAACTCCAAAGGGTAAGACAGGAACACTGCTAGCTCAAAAACTGCTGTGTTACACAGCAAGACCCTGTCTCATAAAAAATGAAACCAGAGCCAGGCGATGGTGGCGCACGCCTTTAATCCCAGCACTCAGGAGGCAGAGGCAGGTGGATCTGTGAGTTCGAGACCAGCCTGGTCTACAGAGCTAGTTCCAGGACAGGCTCCAAAGCCACAGAGAAACCCTGTCTCGAAAAACCAAAAAAAAAAAAAAGAAACCAGAACGTCATTTCCCCTGGGACTTTGTAGCTCTCATCAAACCTACATAACTAAAACATCAGCAAACTGGGAACTGAAAAGAGGGCTCCATAGTTCTGAGTACTCACTGCTCTTCCCCAAGTACTCAATTCCAAGTACCAACATAGTGCCCTCTCCTACCTCCTGTGGGCACTGTAGACATAGGATCCAGACATACATGAAGGTAAAACACTTTTATGCATACAATAAAAGTAAATAAATGTTTTTTTAAAAAGAGAAACTAAGAGTTACAACAAAATAGTCATAATTTCCCATAAACTATTTAGCTTGTCAAGTTTCTAGCTTTGTAAAAAATAAGAATATAATCTTGAAATTTTAAAGCATAAGACAGGCATAGTAGCAGAAATCTTTAATCCTTATATTAGGAAAGGCAGAAGTTGGATCTCTATGTTTGATTTGGGGTCCAGGCCAAATCAAACATAGACAAAATTCAGTGACAGAGCCTTTACTATCCAAAACTAAGGGAAAAAGTTTGAGCAAAGAGGCATACCATATTATGTAGTGATTATTTTTTTTGTAATCTAACAAACAAAGCTTTCCTGAAGATCAGAGTACAGAGCTAGTCATAAGTTAGCCATAGAGGCCAGGCAGTGGTGGCAACACCTTTAATCCCAGCAGGAAGCAGAGGCAGAGGGATCTCTGTGAGTTCAAGGCCACTCTGGACCACACAAAAGAGAAGCAGAGCCAGGTGGCTCACACCTTTAATCCCAAAACTTAGAAGGCAGAAACAGAAATGACTTGGCTGGGTGGCAAGAAGAATATAAATCAGGAGTAGAGAGGAGCTCAGATACAGTCTGAGGATGCAGTCTGGGAATTCAGTCTGAGGTTTTGCAGAGACAGTCAGAGGATTTGTGGTAACAGAATTGCCCCTCTGGTCTGAGAATTGGGAATTGGAAGAGGTAATAATTCTCTAGTGACTGGCCGCTCTGCTTCTCTGATTGTCAGCATTAACTCCTATATCTGACTCTGTTTTTTTATTATTAATACCAATTATAGTTTGTGGTACAATATTATCTGTGGTGTTTTTATGCCTTTAAAAAGCAGGAATTTAGGGGTGGAGAGATGGCTCAGAGGTTAAGAGCATTGCCTGCTCTTCCAAAGGTCCTGAGTTCAATTCCCAGCAACCACATGGTGGCTCACAACCATCTGTAATGGAGTATGGTGCCCTCTTCTGGCCTGCAGGCATACACACAGACAGAATATTGTATACATAATAATTAAATAAATATATTTTTTAAAAAAAAGGCAGGAATTTAGGGCTGGAGAGATGGCTCAGCGGTGAAGAGCACTGGCTGCTCTTCCAGAGAACCAGGGTTCATTCCCAGCACCCATGTGGCAGCTCAACTGTCTGTAACTCAGGTTCTAGGGGATCTGATACCTCACATAGACAAATATGCAAACAAAACACCAATGCACATAAAATTAGATCATTTTTAAAAAGCAGAAATTCAAAAGATTCAGATGCCTTAAAATAACTAATCACTTTATTGATTCATATAGAAATAATATTTAAGCAATTCTTAATTGAAAACTTCCATCTCTGCTTATCCATTGTTTCTACCCATTATTCCTCTCACAAGAAATGCTCAGTTTAGCTTTCACTACAGTACATCTATTTACATGCTAACCTATAATTCTGAGGGAAAAAAATTACTTCTAAGACATATATACTGACATGGGTCTAATTTTCAGAATAAAGAACTCTTACAACCTAACTGCAAATTTTCCTGAAGACAAACAAATGGCCAATAAACACAATAAAGGATGCCTTATGTCATCAGTCATGAACTCAAAGCAAAAAAATTTAATGACATACTAATTCATACTCACTAATACAGCCACAATTTCAAAAATCAAAGAGAAAAAAGAACTGAGCAGAGAACCCTGATTGCTCTTTGGGCTGACGAGGGAGGGGGAGGGAAAGGGGAGGCAGCGGTGGGGAAGAGACAGAAATCTTTAATAAATTAAAAAAAAACTGAGCAAAAACAGACAATAAAAAAATGTTGCCGTGCATTGGAACATTTAAACAATGATGGTAGGAATGTAAAATGTCCCCCAAAACTTTGGAAAATAATAAACTCAAAAAGTTAAAACATAATCACCTGAGCCATCAATTCCATTCTATGTATATATGTCCACACACAAACTTCTACACAAATTCTCATAGTGTCATTGCTGAAATAGAAATGAAACATGCTAAATGCCCACCAACTGATGCATGTACACACAAATTTGGACTGTCCATACAATGTAATATCTATTATTTAGTTATAAAAAAAATACAACAGTGGATGCAAATGAATGAAAATGTTACATGTTACAACCTGAATGAAACTTACAAATATTATGCTATATGAAAAGTCAGATAAAAAGGGCCACAAAGTACATGATTTCATCTATAAGAAACATGTAACTAGACAAACCCACAGAAACAAAAAGCAGATTAGAAATTGCCATGAGTTAAGCGCACGCCTTTAATCCCAGCACTCGGGAGGCAGAGGCAGGAGGATCTCTGTGAGTTCGAGTTCAAGACCAGCCTGGTCTACAGAGCTAGTTCCAGGACAGGCTCCAAAGCCACAGAGAAACCCTGTCTTGAAAAAAAACAAAACAAAACAAAACAAAAAAAAAGAAATTGCCAAGAGTTAAGTCACAGAAGAGCTGGGATGACTGCCTATGAGCAAAGGGGTTTCTTTTATTGAAATGATAATGTTCTGAAATTAATAGTGACATGTGCACAACTTTGTGAATTAGAAAGCAGAAACTTTCAATATTTCAAACAGGTGTATTTTCACTAGAAAGCAGAAACTTTCAATATTTCAAACAGGTGAATTTTGCCAGGCATGGTAGTATCCACCAGTAAATCTAGATCTCTAGAGATCGAGGCAGGAAGATTAGGACTTGGAGGTCAGTCTTAGCTACAGAGCAAGTTTGGGACCTGTCTGGACTATGGAAGATCCTATCTCAAAAAACACATGAATTCTATTTTAGCTTAAATTTCAGGGTTGGACTTGGGATACCTTCCTGTACACATCAGACAGTCAACAAAATGAAAACAGTTAACAGTTTATAATAGAATTATGACTAAAGCAATGTGCAAGTACACAGAACAGTTTTTAAAAGGGGGGCTATACTTGCTGACAAATTAAAAGGTAGTATGTAAAGGAATGATGTTAAGTATTTAACTTGAAAGTAAACAGTCAGGTGTGGTGGCACACAATTGCAATCACAGCACTTGGAAATGGAAGCAAGAGAATCGGAAATTTAAGGTTAGCCTTGGCTATAAAGTAAGTCTAAAAGCAGCCTAGGTCACATGAGAACCTGTCTCAGAACAAAAATAAGAGTTTGGGGGCTGTGTGGACAGTCACATCTTTAATCCCAGCACCTGCGAATCAGAGGCAGGTGGATCTCTAGGAGTTTAAGGCCAGCTTGGTCTACAGCATAAGACAAAGATAGTTCCAGGCCAGTCAGACTTACATAGTGAAACCCTGTCTCAAAACAAAACAAGACAGACAGGGTCTCACTATGTAGACCAGACAGACTGGCCTCAATCGGAGAGATCAACTTGTTGACCTCCCAGGTGCTGAGATTAAAGGCATGCACCAGCACAGCCAGCTAAATTCCACTTAACATTTAAAAATTGCTTCACAAACATATATGCCCCCTTCCATTAATCATGGACTGCAGCTCAAATTGACAACTTGTTCTTTTCCATTTTGTTCAAGTTTCTCAGGAATAAATACCATTTCCACAAAGATCAAATTGAAGCTAAGAATGCCACCTCCATAAAGCCCTCCTGCCAAGAGATTTCTTTCACTTCTAGAATAACCCACACACCACTTATCTATACCATTATTCTACATATTTTGACTTGTACAATAAGCTATATATACTTTTTGTTTTTTGTAACTAAAAGTTCTAATAAGACCCATTTTTTGTAACCTAATTTAAAATAAAATAAAACCCCAAACGAAAACAAAAAAATCCTGAAATTTAGAGCAGCCATCTCAATCATAGTCCACAATGTTTTTTTTTATAAAGGCAGTATGCTTTAAAATAAATATTTAAGTGAATTAATCACTTAGCTGTACCTCCCATTCCTAGTAACAGCACTAAACTCCAGTTGCTAAGGAACTGGATAGGTACTCACTCAGAAGTGCCCCCCCCCCCATTAAAAAATGCAATAATCAATTCTTTTGTTTGGTTGGTTTTTTCAAGACAGGGATTCTCTGTGTAGCTCTGGCTGTCCTGGAGCTTGCTCTGTAGACTAAGCTGACCTCAAATTCACAGAGATCCACTTATCTCTGCCTCCCGAGTGTTGGGATTAAAGGTGTGAGCCAAAAATCCAGGCAAAATA
Organism: Alexandromys fortis; assembly: GCF_014885135.2. Classification (NCBI taxonomy): domain Eukaryota; kingdom Metazoa; phylum Chordata; class Mammalia; order Rodentia; family Cricetidae; genus Alexandromys; species Alexandromys fortis. Next base: position 18,243,451 of record NW_026067893.1, read on the forward strand.
ATCAATTCTTACTATTAGAAAATTACAACTCATTAAGGTTAAAAACTGGCATTATCACGTATTTTTAGAATTGTACCTATAAACACATTTGACAAAATCAGTTACCTGAAATAGTTTTCCAGGAGTCAAAGGCTTATTCTGTCCTTTTTCAGCCAAACTAGAACTAGCTGAAATCGCACCTCTTTCTATACCAAGGAGAGCTTAAGAATACAGTAAGGTTAAGGAGATCAGACGGGCCTAGAACCTAGATGGACCCCCTCAACAGCCACCAAAGTAAACAAACACCCATGACTGAAATAACTGCCTGAACCCAGGTACAGGTTCTGTTCCAATCCAAAGTGTTCAAATAGGTTTGGGTTTTGGAGCAGCTGGGATTTCAAGTTTTCAGATTAGGGATATACAGTCAGTAAAATCCTTACAAACATTCCAAAATCTGAAAAACAGAAATTTCAAACATTTCTGACCTCAAGCACTTTGAAGAGATAGATACTCAATCTGTATGAACTCTGATTCAACTAAACTTATCACTGACTTGGTGACACTTGTCTTCCAGACACCACTGACATTTTACTCCCTCCTTGACAAAAACAATAAAAAGGAAAATTAAATTCTAGAAATGACTGAAACTTCATTTTTCACCCAAAGATTGCAATAAATTTTCACTTAAAAAGCAAACACCCCTAAAATACTAAGACAATTGACCAAGAGAATCAGATTTCTATCTGATTAAGATAGAAATTAAGATTAACTGTGCAGAACCAATCCTACTAAATTAAGAATTATTGTAGTAGTAAATAGCACAGCTTCTTTGAACTATATATAGGCTGCTGCCTGCCCTTCAAAATACAAATCTCCTAACAACATTTAAAACGCTCCCCTTAGAGAACAAAATTACATATAACAAAAGAGAAAATATAATGCCCAGCTGAGTTTAGCTGAGCAACTACCGACAACTATTAGTATTTAAAGGACCATCTGTACCATGGCCGCTGGGCTCCTGAATGTCACCTAAAAAGTGGCAATTTGGAGTCCCAAGTACCCTCTCAGAAAACTGATCAACTTAAACACTCTCCAAAGAATTGATCTGATTTCGATACTCAACTGAGGAGTCTACAGGAGGATTTTTATTAGCCACAAAACAAAACAACGTTTTGTCCAGAAGCAGTTATCAAACACTAATACAATGACTGATAAGAAAGGGGAGCTAATAGGAACACAAGGGTTTTAAATCAAACAGCAAAGAATAACTCATTGAAATGATTTAAACAAAAGCTCTATCAACACAGAGTTGCATTTCTCAATTCCATAGCCTTTTAAACACTAAAAAGCCCTCCAGAACACAATCAATCACTGAGTCAAACTAACATTACAAAAACTAGAAATCCTTCTAAATAATCTTTTATATTAACCAAGAATTCCAAAAACGCCTCAATTTGATGTTTCTCAATACCTGCCATGTACATTTTTACATGACGATGACAAATAACGTAATTCCTAAGTGCTTAAGCCCATATCACATTGTAGCAAATGTGTGACAGGTCGTGAAAAATAAAACAAGCAGAAGCAGAACAGAGCAAATGATAGCTGGAGCCAAAAAGCCTGTTTCCTGCAGGGCAGAGCAGGGCTTGGATTGGCAAGAGGGAAATTTTAACCTGTATTCACAAGGTATATCACTCCCTCCCAAAAAACTGCTCAGATCTTTATTATTTACCAAAGTATATGTTTTTTAAAATATACTTTTAGCCTTTGGACAATCTAAGTGGTATCAGCTACCTTACCACATTGTTGCCTGCTAATTACATCTGATGTTACAGTCCTTAATAAATTCACATCACACATTTTCATAATGAAATACTGCAAAACCGGCAGTGCTTATTTCTCTAAGTAAAGGTTACCGTATTTTTCACTTGTTTAAAGTTTTAGTTTTGCTTTTTCATCTACTATAGAAAACATCCCTTGTGGGACATTGTAAAGGGCAGACCCTCCTGTCAAGCCAGAAGGCTCAAACACAAAGACTGAGCTAACCAAGTGCTGTAATTCTTCCAAATTGAGCTTCTCCACACCCCCTCCACCCTTCCCCCCAACAGATATGTCTATTAAATCAGTGTCTGTTCTCCCCCTCGCACAACAAAGAGAACTTCTCACCGCATGAAATTGCCGCTGAATGGACACCAGAAAGCAGGATTTGCATAATTCCTTCCAACGAAACCCAGTCGGGAAGGAGGGGACCAGGGGCCCAAGCGGACGGACAGAATCTCCCAGGTTCTGCTGAGGAAGATCTGATTCCCAAGAACGTGCCCCACCGAAACGGGGGGCTGGAATTCCGGGCCTCCCCGAGGACTGGGCGTGGGGGACAGAGGACGACGAGAGGGCATTTCCCCACACAGCAGCAGCACCGAAGCAGAGACCGGGAAATAACAATGCTGGGGACATTCGAGTCAAACACAAGAACGGACAGGGGCTAGGGGGCGGCGGGTGGAGCAGACACCACACGGGCCACTTACTTTTTGGAGGGGGGTTAGATATATGAGTTAAGCCCTTATGGTCCCGCCGGCCGCCGCACTGAAGGAAACGGGACCTTGGGAGAGAAAAACAGACAAAACACACAGTGTGAGAGGTGCAGCCCCGCCGCCCGGCCCCTCCCGGGCGCCCCCGTCCACGCTCCCTGCCCCCCGGGGAAGGGCGCCGACCGCCGGCCGCCGCGGAGGGGACTAGGGCGACCCCCGCCCGGCTCCCACCCCCGCCTCCCCGCCGCGCGCACGCCAAACACAAATCCGCACACACCGACCCGTGCGTCGAGGACTAACTCCCCGGCCGCCGCTGCCAGCAGAGGAAGTGCAGCCGCTGCCCCCCGCGGCCATGACACCCCACTTGGCTCGCTCAGGCGGACGCGGGGCCTGTGACAGCTCCGGCTCCCTCCGCCCCCATCTCCACCTCACGCCTCGCACACGCCCGAGCGCCGCCGCGCGTGCCCGCGGGCACGGGGCGCGCCGCCGGCGTGGGGGAGGGGCGCGGGACGAGGGCAGGTGGGGGCGACCCCGCGCGTCCCGGCGCGCAGGCGGCGGCGGCGGCGGCGGCGGCGGCGGCGGGCGCGGCGTCCACAATGCGCCGGCGACTGAGGAGAAGCCGCGCGGCCGAGCCCGCCCCACGAGCCAAGGGGAGGGGCGCCGCGGCCGCGCGCTTGCGCTCCGGGGGGTGGGGGAGGGGGCCGAGCCCGGGAGGGCGCGCGGGGCCGGAGCGCGGCGGCCGCTGCCCTGTTCCCTCCCACGCACGGGCGGCCGCCGGCTGGGCGGCTCGGGCACCGGTGGAGAGCCTCACCTACGCGGTGGATGAGCTTGTGGCGCCACGAGTCCAGTTCTTGCCGAAAGCCGCGTCTCTCAACGGAGCATTGCTGCCGCCTACACACCCTCGCCATCTTCTGCCGCCCGCCCGGCCCTGCCTCCGCCGCGGCCCCGCGCACGCCCAGCCGCGTCGCCCGGGGCCGCGCACGCACCCGTGGCCTGGGCGTCGTGCCTTCCGCCGGGGGCGGCGCGGGGGCAAGGCCGCCCTCACCTCTCCGTGGCCCCGGGGTGGCCCGAGGTGGCCCGCTCCTCCTCCCGGCCAGCCGGCGTCCCCGCGCTCTGGCTCAGCGTCCCACGGCCCGACAGCCCCGGAACGGCGCCTTCCCACGCCGGCGCTCGGCGCCCGCGCCGCCCTCGCTCCCCAGCAAGGCCACGGCTACCCCGGCCCTCCCCGGGGCTTTTGGTTTTTAAAGTAGTCCCATCTATCACTCCCAACCTGACTATCTCCCGACACCAACTGTTGCAAGTTCCGCACCACTGCTTCTCTCAACTTCTCGGTCGAAACCGGCCCTCCCGGGAGTGCCGCGGAGGAGCAGAAATAGGAATAAATGCCCGGATGCCCCTGGAGGCACTGAACCCCGAGGTGTTCAAAGGTGAAGGGTGTAATTTGGTTTAAAGTTATCGGAATAATTGGCCGATATTCGTAAGCCCAGTTTAGAAAAAAAAAAAAAAAGCATTGTAAGTCAAAGAGCCTACGGGGTCTCTACTAGTAAGACTGATCTTGGCTGAAAAATCTTCAGGGGGGTTGAGAAAAATTGTGCTAATAGAAAATAGATTTCAAACGACAGTTTAAGATTATGTTAGAAAATACCCCCAGATCCGTAGTTCAGGAAAGGATTCAAGCATTTCTATTAGGTTTTCCAGGTGCCTTCTGGGAAAATTAAACCACCTTGTACAGGGAGTTACATGTTCCGTTTAAACAACATTATTAATTACTTGATTTATATGAAGGAGGAAAGAGCGAGGAAATAGGAAAAGAAAAACCGGAAATAACTCTATACCAATACGGCTGATTCCCTAAGACCCTGGCCTCTTTCCCACCCTTGGGTTTAAGGACAGTGCATTCCTTCTAAATATTAACTTTAGATAATCATTGGGGGTAAAATGAAATCATCACTTGACCTCAGGTGATCCGACTCAAAGATTCGGAGTCTTGTGAACAGGAAGGGCACTTTGTGGCATGGGAGGTGGTGTGACTGCCCCCCGAGAACTATTTGGGTGGGAGTGAGATGTATGGGGAGTAGACTCCTTTGTTCCTCCATTCCATCTTAATGCCAATTAGATTTCCACAGTTCTCAAAAGCCTACACTGATTGCTGTAAGACTATACCACCAGCCGTGCATGATGGTGCATACCTGGTAAAACCAGCATTTTGGAAGTTTGACAGGCGAAAGGAGAGCAAATCCCAGGCCAGCCTGGACAGCATAATGAGACCCTGTCTCAAAACAAAGACTGCTGTCAAATAAACAGGCTCTTCAGAATTGGTCGAGTTTCTCTAGGGTTAATACTGCCCTGAGTTAGGAGGGGGAGAAGATGACCGTGAAAAGAGAATTTGCCTTAAGTAACCATGCTGTCCCCTATCGCTAGCACGACACTCCCTTCCTCACCACTAGATGGTGGGTTTCAATCTTGGGGATTTTTAAGCAACTTTCTGTTGGAGGAAGTGTTTCATAAAGGTTTTTTGTTGTTGTTTTTAATATGTGAACACTGTGTAATTCTAAGTCGAGTTAATAATGTCGTTTTTCAAACCAACACCTATGTTTTAAAACAAATAAATCAAGGGTAATAATTTCTCAACATAATCTCTCAGAGCAGCAGGTTCTGAACCTTCCCAATACTGCGACCCTTTAATACAATTCTTCATGCTGTGGTGACCACCAGCCATAAAATTATTTCGTTGGGGGCTGGAGAGATAGCTCAGTGGTTAAGAGTACTGGCTGCTCTTTCAGAGGACCAAGGTTCAATTCCCAACACCCTCATGGCAGCTCACAACTCTCTATAATCCCAGTTCCAGAGGATCTGACATCTTCACACATGTGCACATAAAATAAAAATAAAAATGTTTTTAAAAGAATATATAAAAATTATTTTCGTTGCTACTTCATAACTGTAATTTTGCTATTGTTTATGAATCATAGTTAATATTTTTGAAGATAAAAGTTTACCAAAGGGGCCAGGACCCACAGGTTAAGAACTGCTGTCTTAAAAAAAAAAGAGAGCCGGCACCTTTAGTCCCAGCACTTGGGAGGCAGAGGCAGGCAGATCTCTGAGTTCGAGGCCAGCCTGGTCTACAAGAGCTAGTTCCAGGACAGGCACCAATAACTAAAGAGAAACCCTATCTCAAAACACCCCCCCCCCAAAAAAAGAAGAAGGAGGAGGAAGAGGAAGAAGAACTGCTGTCTTAGAATCTCAAACATATACAATTCTAGGGCCTGCAGAGATTAATCCTACATTGAAACAAGCATACTTTCATTTCTGTTGGAAGTCCAGACAAGTCAGATAGCACAACAGAAGATTTGGGGTGGGGGTAAGTGGGAGGAGCAGGCAAAAGCCAGGGAATAAGTTCCCTTTCCCAGCTTAATGCTGTTTACACCGTGAACTCTGTATTTCTATTTCATTTATTGTAAGTTGAGAACCAAAATATACTTGAGTTCTCACAGTGCTTCTTGAAAGAGAATATGGCGGGTTATAATAATAATGGTTTATACCAGGCAATGGTGGCACCTGCCTTTAATCCTAGCACTTAGGAGGCAGAGGCAGATGGATCTCTGTAAGTCTGAGGACAGCATGGTCTACAAAGAAAGTTCCAGGACAGTCAGGGCAATATAGGAAAACCCTGTCTATAATGATGATGGTGATGATGATGATGATGATGATGATGATGATGATGGTTTATGTAGTATTGACTATTTTGCTTCACCAGAATAATAATGTGAAGTAGGTATTATTTTACTACATTTTCCAATATAGGGACTGTTTTATTTTGAGTGTAAAATGTCCCCCATGGACTTGTGTGTTTGAACACTTGATCCTCAGCTGGTAGTGCTGTTTGGGGACATTGTAGAAACTTTTGGGCATGCACCCTCGTTAGCAGATACAAGGCTGAACCATGTCTTGAGGGCTATAGTCTGGCTCAGCTTCTCACCTGAACTCTGTGGTAGGTGCCATGTACTCAGCAACTGCTGTAGACTTCTGCCTTCCCAGAGACACCACCACCGTGCCTTCCTTGCTGGGATGTACTGTGGTACTCTCTCAAATCATGAGCCAAAATAAATATTTCCTTAAGATGTGTGGTCACGGGGTTGGAGAGATGGCTCAGAGGTTAAGAGCATTGCCTGCTCTTCCAAAGGTCCTGAGTTCAATTCCCAGCAACCACATGGTGGCTCACAACATCTGTAATGCCCTCTTCTGGCCTGCAGGCATACACACAGACAGAATATTGTATACATAATAAATTAATATGTTTTTTTTTAAAAGAGATGTGTGGTCACATATTTTGTCACAGCAATGAGATGTAAGAACCATGTGGTTCCTAGGCTTTCACAGCTGGTTTTCAAGAAGACTGGAATAATTTGTAGTGGAGCACTAGAAGCCTAGAGTACTGTATACAGAGCTCAAGAGGCCATTCTGATGGGAGCTGGGAAGTTCACGATGCCAGTGGAAAGGCACAGTCCTTTCTGTGCTTTTGGGGTTTCAGAGGGAAACAAAGGTTCAACTTGGGAACTGGGCCAGAGGCCATGTGGGTTACAGGCAGGCAAAGAATCTGGCTGCATCTACCTATATCCTGAAAGTTTGAGTGCGTCTGAGATTTAAAGCAATGGACTAATTTCTTTGATAAAAAAAAAAAAATTTAAGGTAGCATATGAATTAGTCTGTGGCAGAGTTTATTGTTCACGTCCATTAGCCCAGGTTTACAGTGAAAATTCGAGACAGAAAGCTGTGGAAAGTGTGCATTTTGGTGAGGAAGAGGTTTTATTTTTTTTTTTTTACTTTTTTCTTTCTTTCTTTCTTTCTTTCTTTCTTTCTTTCTTTCTTTCTTTCTTTTTTCCTTCCTTCCTTTCTTTATTAAAGATTTCTGTCTCTTCCCCCCCAGCCGCCTCCCCTTTTCCTCCCCCTCCCCCAATCAAGTCCCCCTCCCTTGTCAGCCCAAAGAGCAATCAGGGGAGGAAGAGGTTTTAAACAACTATTACAGATAGAGTGGCTGCAAAGTAGAGGTAATTGTTAAATTTTTATTGTAAAATTAAGTAGAAACCTACCAGCCTGTCCAGGAGCAATAGGAATGGTGGTTTTTTTTTTCTTTTTTTTTTTTTTTTTTTTTTTTGGACTTTCAAGACAGGGTTTCTCTGTAGCTTTTTGGTTCCTGTCCTGGAACTAGCTCTTCTAGACTAGGCTGGCCTGAAACTCACAGAGATCCGCCTGCCTCTGCCTCCCGAGTGCTGGAATTAAAGGCGTGCGCCACCACTGCCCGGCTAGGAATGGTGTCTTAAGGGTGTCCTCTGTCTATTGATGGCTCCAGGATGCCTTGCCCCAGTAATACCATCTAGGAAAACTTCTTCCCAAATTCAACCAGCCAGGCACACAAAGGCCACTCAGATATGCTTCAAGGGAGCCAGATTGCATCTTGAATGGGTCACAGAATTTAGCACTGTCCACACAGTGTTAATGTTGCAGACATGTAGATTACAAAAGTTACAGGTCTGTAAACTGACAACATGGCCAAGCACTCCATGGTATCGTTAAAGGGAAGGTTTTTTTTGTTTTGTTTTGTTTTGTTTTTTGTTTGTTATGGGAGAGAGAATAGCCAGGCACATCTGGAAGAGTCCAGAGAGAGAAAGAACTAGACTGAACATGGCCATGAAAGAAGCAGGAGGAGAAAGTGGGGGGGGGGGGAGAAGAGGTTGCATAGCTTAGGGGAAGGAAGTTCCTGAGCTGAAGGGAGTTTGGGACAGGGGGGTAAGTGAGGACTACGGTGGATTTTGTAAAGTGTGTCAGGGACTTGAAATGTATAACAGGTACTTGTGGGAGCTGGAGGCCCGAAGATACTTTGGTATGCTAATAGGCACTACAGGTAGCCATTTGTCCCTTCTGCCAGAGGTTAAGGAAAGGACTTCTGGTAGAGGGGAACCAGAAAAGTTCATGAGGAACTCTGGCTTTTATCTAAGTACCATAAATCCTCCAATAGTTCAGGTTGAGTCTATTTCTGGATATTTGGACTGCCTTTTGGAGTTTGGGGAATGGGGAGTTAGTCTTCTTTGGTCCCAACCACAGGGTTGTGGAGGCTTGCAACACGTCTCCAGGAAGCTGCTGGGGCCAGGCAATGTGTAGCAGGGTCAGATTTCCCGAATGGAGCTCTAGTGTGGGCTGTGTGTATAACTGCGAGAGTGAAACCTAAGTTGTAGTGCAGCCTCTGTGGTATTGAAGATGCCAGAAACATGAGACCTCTGCTGAGGAGAATGGGCCATATTGAGTGGAGGCAGCCCAAAGGCAAATGTACATACACTGCAGGCAGCAGACCGAGAGCTGGGGCTGCCCAAGCTCCTAGGAGCCTAGATGATGCCACCACAAACTGCAGATGCCTGACATAAAGCTGCAGGGTTTTGGTTTTGTGATTTGTTTTTTGTTTGTTTCCGAGACGGGTTTTCTTTGTAGTCCTGGCTACCCTGGAACTTGCTCTATAGGCCAGGCTAGCCTCAAACTCAGATCCACTTACCTCTGCCTCCTGGGTGCTGGAATTAAAGGCACGTGCCACCATGTCTGGCTAAGCTTCAAGGTTATGAATTTCTTTGGTCCAGTCTTTCCTTCTTGCGATCTGTGCTGGTTAAATTATTGTCATCTTGATACAATCTGGCAAGAGAAATACTGAGTAAATAAATGCCTTCTTTTGATTCCCTGCAGGCAAGTTTCCAGGGCATTAATTGATGTGGGAAGGCATGGCCCAATTTGGGGGTCATGCCACCCCCTATGCAGGCAAGTGGTCCTGGATGGTATTAAAAGCAAGTTTGATAGTCACAAGAAGCAAGTTGGCAGTTCTCCATAGCCCCTGCTTCAGGTCTCCCTCCAGGTTCTTGCCCTGACTTCTTGGTGGGTTGTACCTTTAAACTGAAATAAACCCATTTCTCTCCAAACTGCTTTTGGTTATAGTCTATCACAGCAATAGAAACCTCACTAAAACACTACCTTCCTGTCTCTTGCCCTTGGGATCAAAAAGTTTACTCTATGCCATTGACTATTTGATGTATGTAATATGCTTTTTGGCTTACAGGGGCTCACAATCTTATGTTAGAAGAGACCTTGGACATTTAAAGGTTGGAACTGTAAGGATATATAAGACTTTTTGATGTTGGACTGAGTGCATGTTGGATTATAAAATGCCTCTGGGGGCTGGAGAGATAGCTCAGTGGTTAAGAGCATTGCCTGCTCTTCCAAAGGTCCTGAGTTCAATTCCTGGCAACCACATGGTGGCTCACAACCATCTGGAATGAGGTCTGGTGCCCTCTTCTGGCCTGCAGACATACACACAGACAGAATATTGTATAC
>NW_026067893.1:18253695-18262576 GCF_014885135.2 Alexandromys fortis
CCCGGCCGCCCTCATGGCTAGCTTATGCCCGAAATAATTACACGGAAACTATATTCTTTTAAACACTGCCTGGCCCGTTATCTGTAGCCTCTTATTGGCTAGCTTTTACATATTAATCTAACCCATTTCTAATAATCTGTGTAGCCCACGAGCTGGCTTACCAGGAAAGATCTTAACCTGCGTCTGTCTGGAGTGGGAGAATCATGGCGACTCCTCGACTAAGCTTCTTTCTCCCAGCATCCTGTTCTGTTTACTCCACCCACCTAAGGGTTGGCCTATCAAGGGGCCTAGGCAGTTTCTTTATTAATAAGAAATCACTCCCACATCAACATCTCATTCTTCTACTGCCACAGCTGTGAGCTGCTCCCACTGTCATGCCTTCCCCCACAGTGACCTTTAGCCTCTGGACCATGAGCTACAATAAACCCTTCCTCTTTCACGTTGTTTCTGTCAGAACAATAAAAAAAAAGAAAGAAAAAGAAACTAATATAGGAATTCCAGTCTCAGGAGTTAAACATAATTGTATGACATTTTGCCTCTTGGCATAAAATGAAGCTATTTTGGAGTAGAGATTAACCCGGCCTGCTAGTCATGGCAAGTAATAAACGGAGCAATACAATGTTAGACACGGCTATGTCACATAGCAGTTGACATGCCCTAGTAGAGGGATAAGGGGGGCAGGGGAAGTCGCAAGGTCTTCATGTAGGATTTCACTGCAATCTGGAATTCCATCTTGAGAGGAGCTGGAGGATAGCTGACAGGAGAGACTCCATGACGCAGCTTCCGTGGGGTCATCATCTTCGGTAGGTTGGGACTTAGCAGGGATGCAGCTGTTTGGGGATTGCCCACACTACTGCGTGTGATCCCTCACCCATGCTCTGTAAGCAAGCCCAATAAACTTGGGTGGAATCGTACCAGACTTATATAGACATTGGTTCACATCTTCCCCAGAAAACATTAACACGATACTTGTCAAAGCTCTCATCCTATCAAGTACCAGAAACAGAACCTTAACTAACATGTGATTCCAAAACCAGAGTTGGTAGAAACCAGATTCTGCAAACCAAGGACTCATTTAACTCTGTTGAGATGATGCAAGTATGGCTGAACAGTTGGACTTACTACTCTGCAGCCTAGGGTTCAATCTACTGCCTCTGCCTCCCAGGTGCTAATAATAAGACAATCTCTGGCCTCTACTGCTTTGGGCTACTCTGGAAGAGGGCATGATTGTAAGTGTTTTCCCATCCTGGGTCCCCCAGTTAGTACAACAGTTATTAGAGTAGGATCCAAAGACAGAGCTTGATTGGAATCCTGGCTCCACTCCTATGGCTATGTGACCTTGACAAGTGAACTTTCTGGTCCTCACTTTCTCAAGTGAAAAAGAGGATGATAGTGGTCTTCAAGATGGAGTTTGAGTGAAGGTAAAATAAAGCCACCCATGTACCATACACTGCCATCTGGGTAGCATGAGACGTCAGGTCCGTGGACAGAGCTTCCTGTGTGGTCACCCAGCCTCTAGGACTAAGGTACTGGTGGTTTGGGGTCACTGTTCAAGTCAGAAAGAATGAGAAGGAGTGACTGCAGTGACCTTGGCCTTTGAAGATTGCACTGCCCCGTTCTCACCATCCTTACTGTAATCCCGAAATGCTAGGAAGAAATGGAGTGCAGAAAGAGAGTCTTGGAGAAGTTGTTTCCCTCTCCATGGGATGTATTTTGCAGCATCAAGACCTGCTAGTACTTTGTGCCTCATTAATTGGAGATGACATGTAGGGAAATGGCTATAGATAAAAGGAGAATTAAAAAGGTGGGGGACTTCTAAAGAAAATAATCTTGATGAGAGACTCTGGTGGTGTTTTGGTGAATTTAATGACTTACAGAAAGTAGCAGACACTCTCTAAACTTTTTTCATGTACTATATCATTTACTCTTTACAACAGTTGAATCGATAATGAGTTTTTGTAACAGCAGAAAAGTAATTTGTCCAACTCATCTGTGCTGTAGTGGATTTGGATTCCAATGCAGTTAATCGAATTGCAGCTGCTTGGACAATTGCATTCCTTTGCCTGCGGTACTGATAGGAGAAATAAGACCTAGTGTGAGAAGTAGGAGGGAAGTCATGCCACTCAGGGCTTGGTGTTTCTGAGGGACTACTCGTGTAGAAGATCTTTTGCTTGGTGAAAGCCTTCTAATTTCTCTCTCCTCAGTTTGTGTGGGTGCCACTGGCATAAAACCTTCATGACTTTATTTTATGTTGTATGTGAGTGAAACTGAATCTTCTATAGTTTATTGACATATATTAGCATGTCAAAATTTCACTTAAGGTATACATTTCAGTCATAAGGTTACATACTAACACCATCAATTTTAGACTCCTTCGTTGACCCCAAAAGAAGCCCTTATCAGTCACTCACCCTTTCATACCAACAACCAATCTACTTTCTGTCACCTTTTAAAAATATTTCTATTTTTGTTTTTCTGCATGAGTTTTTTACCTACATGTATGTCTGTCTGTGGGCCAAGTGCATGCCTGATCCCCATGGAGGCCAGAAGAGAGTGTTGGATCCCCTGGGACTGGAGTTAAGAGATGGTTGTGAGCCACCATGTAGGTTCTGTGGATTGAACCTAAGTCCTTTGGTAGAATAGCAAGTGTTAACCTCTGAGCCATCTCGCCAGATCTCCCTAGTTATTTAAAATAATTTTGAATGACTGCAGAGTTGCAAGAACTCCTGTGTCTTCGTCACTCAGACATTCTGGATGTTTTGTGTCATCCACAACAGCTTGGTCTCATGTGTTTTCTCCCCCCACTCTCTGTTTGTACATATCTATATGTTTTATTGTTCTTATCTTGAGTTCTTTTGAGCAATCAGATACAAAGCACAGAAACAATGTCCCATTGCCCTAAATATCCAGTGTGAACGTTCACAAAGACCCTGTTTTATAACAATCACACAAACCCCTAGACCAAGAGATCAACACTAGTACAACACAGACCCCATTAACACTTCCCTCAATAATGTTTGGCTCATCCTGAGTCTTCCTGGAATTTCTTGTTTTAGCTCAAGAATAAGCAGTTTCCCCAAGAAGCCCAAGGATAGACTGTAGAAATCAAGACCTAAGCTGTCAGTGTCTTCATTGCTGCTGAGTTCTCATTGTTTCCAGGTCTCTCAGCCGTTGAAACTTTGAAATACATATGTCCACAGGTACCATATGTGTGTGTTTATATATCTGACTTTAAGAATAATTACAACCATGAGTTTACACTGATGAAGTCAATCCCAATCTAGTTCTGGATACTTGCAATGCTTTCCCTAGTCCACATTTATAAGTGAAAAGCCAGACTTATAGATAATATAGAGACACTCATCTCCAGGGTCAGTGTTCACTCAGCATGCATATAAAGTTTACTTTAGTGTGCATATCTGCTTGGTTCATCCTATGTGGAACAGTCTCTTAACCTTAGACAGCCTGTAGCAACTTCCCAGAAGCGCAGCCTTTTGGGTCATTATCCAAACCACTGTCAAGTAGCTATCAGTTCTTCCCACAATGAATGATAATGTATTCTATGCCAGTCCAATCAAAATCCCAGCAGGAGACCCACATTGGAGCACCACAGAAATCTCAAGGTCCAAATCAGGAGCAGAAGGAGAGAGAGCATGAGCAAGGAACTTAGGACCGCGAGGGGTGCACCCACACACTGAGACAATGGGGATGTCCTATCGGGAACTCACCAAGGCCAGCTGGACTGGGTCTGAAAAAGCCTGGGATAAAACCGGAATCGCTGAACATAGAGGAAAATGAGGACTACTGAGAACTCAAGAACAATGGCAATGGGTTTTTGATCCTACTGCACGTACTGGCTTTGTAGGAGCCTAGGCAGTTTGGATGCTCACCTTACTAGACCTGGATGGAGGTGGGTGGTCCTTGGACTTCCCACAGAGCAGGGAACCCTGATTGCTCTTTGGGCTGACGAGGGAGGGGAACTTGATTGGGGGAGGGGGAGGGAAATGGGAGGTGGTGGCGGGGAAGAGACAGAAATCTTTAATAAATAAATAATTAAATAAAAAAAATCCCAGCAGAAACTCAACAAATCTTGTAGAATTCAATAGGGAAAGATCTATGAAAAAATATGTCAGTTTGAGGAAGGAAAAAAAAAACAGAGATGCAAACACAGTGTTTTAGTGTTGGGAGCCTAGCACAAAGGTCCTTGCGCCCACAGATCTCCAGAGAAACCAAAAATGTTAATAAGCACACAGGATTGTCTTTTCAGTGGGAAAGATGAAAAACTTGTTCTTCCAGCCAGAAAGCTGAGAATTAAAGCGATTAACAGCCTGGCAATATACTTTATCTAATGGGCCAGGCCACTTCAAGCTCTTACAACCAGTACTGGAGGTGACTAGTAATCTAAATGACCCTTATAGCCAGAAACTACCCCAAGCTCCCACAACCAGGACCAGAGGTGGCTAAGAGCCCAAATAACCTCCCTGTTTTCTGTAAGACCAAGTCCAGGCCAGACTTAGGCCCTTTAGCTATAACAGCTACTGTATCTCTAGAACCCATCTTGGAAGAAATGGCGTGTACCCTGAGTTGAGTTTAAATGTAATTTTGTTTCCTTGAGCAACCAGGAAGCTTTTTTCCAAATTTTACTGCCTGTTATTAAACTCCCCAAAGTCTGATCCAGGTTGATAAAGTCAGTCTGTGCAAGGTTTTCATTCTTATCTCTTCCTGGGGTTCGCCTCCCACTATGACTCTACCTGCAGGGACCCCCACATTTTAGACACAGAGGTGAGCAGGCAGCCCAGATCCTCTTCAAGGAGGAACATGCCATCTACTTCAGGGAAGATGGCCCGTCAAGTCTAAGGACACGCCCTTCCTGAAACACTAGGGTGTGGTGACTAAGTGTGGGCTTGGCCACTAATGGTTGTCACTATTGGTTCAAAGTTTTGCTGTGTTGACGAACCTGTGATTTAGCCCCCAGCTTCTTATAGACTGTGGTTTTAGGGCCCCACACAGGGTGCTGTCACTGAATATGGCAGTCTCAAAAACTTTGGGAGCAGCAAAGTTCATAATGAAAGGCAATAAATACGAGCTGTTTCTGGCCCTGTTTACCCGTGTTGCATCACTCAGCTTCACTGAAGCCTGACTTCTGAACAGGCAGCATGTGCACTTTGTTGTGCACTTTGCTCTGCATGCCATCACATCACACGATGTCAGCAAACACTGCCTCAGATTCAACATGAGCTGCATTCTTTTTACTGCACTTGACTTTCTGCTCTTGGTGCTGGAGACATGCATGGCTCAGTGGTTTTCCAAGCACCTAGACCATTGGAAGCTCACAACATCCTGCAACTCCAACACTAGCGGAACTTGCTATCATCTTTTGACTTCAGCCAGCAGCTGCACACACATGGCAGACACACAGACAAACACATACATGTAAATGAAATTAAATATTTTTGAAAAGTGTTTTTTTGCTCTTATAAAAACATCATGAACCAGGCCTAGTGGCTCATGCCTTTAATGCCAGCACTTGGGAGGCAGAAGAAACCAATCTCTATGACTTTGAGGTCAGCCTGGTCTACATATCTCATTCCCGGGCAGTTGGGACTATAGTGAAACTTGTCTCAAAACAAAAACAAAACAAACAAAAACCCAAGCATGATGGTTTAATAACAAAGACTTTTAGATTTTCCTACCATCATTTCTTTACATATAAGCATGAAATTAGTATATCTTTAAATGTTTTTGTGTTGAAATATTAGATATTAAGAACTGCTCTTTAAGTTGGAGATGGTGGTTCATGCCTTTAATTCCAGCACTCAGGAGGCAGATGCAGGCAGATCTGAGTTCGAAACCAACCTAGTCCAGTGAATTCCAAGACAGACATGACTACACAGAGAAACCCTGTCTTAAAAAAAAAAATACAATAACGAAAAAAATTGCGGTTTGAGTTGCTGATGAGTTTCATTTAAAATCATCAATTGAAACTGAGTGGTGGTGGTGCACACCTTTAATCCCAGCACTTAGGAGGCAGAGGCAGGTGGGTCTGAGTCTGAGACCAGCCTGATATACAAAGCTAGTACTAGTACAGCCAAGGCTACACAAAGAAACCCTGTCTCAAAAAACAAAAAGCAAACAAAATCATTAATTGAGCTCTGGCTCCAGATTAAGACAAAATTTCCAGTAACTTCTGAAAGAGTTCTAAACATATTTCTGCCATTTTATACTATATATTATGTAAAGACTCTCAGTGATGATGACTATAAAATCAAACTGTGATCAATTATGGAAATGTTGAGATGACCTACATCCCACAGTTTCAATAATCAGTCGAGATTTAAGTCTTCATGTAAAGGTAAATAAGTACATTTATCTTATTAGTGTGTAAATAGTCATGTTATATGTATACCAGCTAATTATATTGGAGAAAGTTTGTTTATGATTATCAGTAAATGTTTGGTGTTTGTACGTCTTTTCTATGTGGAAAGTTGCATAAAAGGTTCTTGAATGAAAAATGTTGAAGAAGTTGCCTTGGGTTCAGTTACTTTCTCTTCTCAAGTCTGCATCCTCCTTTTCTCTGTTTTAGGGACCAATTCCAAAAAAAAAAAAAAAAAATCTGTCCTGTGATGGTTGATTTTATCTGTCCAATGAGCCCATTTAACTGCTCTGTTGAGTACCCAGAAACCTAGTTATACAGAATTTTTATGGCTATGAGTGAGTTTTAGAAATGGATAGCAGTTGAACTGGAAACCTGAATAAAGCAGTTAATTTTCTCCAACCTGAGTGGGCGTCATGCAATCTGCGGAGCTGCTGAGGGTCCGGCTACAAGAAAATGTGCAGTAAGGTTGACATCACTGGCTGGCTGGTGGAATTGCAAAATTGACTTCCTCCTGCCCGTGTTCTTGGTCCTCAGTCTTACAGATCCAAACGTGGATCTGTACCAGCCACTCTCTAATGCTCAGCCTTCCCAACTACACCACCTGCTTTTCCTCAGTCTAGCTTACAGATGCTGGACGGAGGGGCTCCTCCCAGGACCACAGGAGTCAATTCCTTAGGGTAAACCTCATTCTAGCTGTTTATGTCTTCTTGGGTCTGTTTCTCTGTGGGAATCCCAACTATATACATCCTAAAAGCTGCCATCTTCTGCTTTTAGAGTACCTGAGGAGACAAGGAGGGATTCAGTCTTCTGAGTTTTGTGACATAAATCCATAATACATTGGTTAGATTTTTGTCAGCTTCATACAAATAGAGTCACCTGGGTGGAGGGACTCTCAGTTAGGGATATGCCTTCATCAAATGGCCTTTAAGCATGTCTATATGGCATTTTCTTGATTGCTGATTGCTATGGGAGGGCCCAGCCCACTACGGGCAGTACTATCTTGGGCAAATGGTCCTGGGAGGTATAAGAAAGGTATCTGAGTATAATCCTGGAAGCAAGTCAGCAGGCAATTGTAAGGGGAATCTCCTGTCCCAGCGGTCTGTTCCCAAATACCTAGCAGCTGCTTTCCACATTACCACACAGAGGCTTATATTAATTGTAAATGCTCAGCCAATAGTTTAGGCTTATAACTAACTAGCTCTTACATTTTAAGTTAACCCATATTCCTTATTTACACTCTGCCACATGGCGGTACCTTTATGGGCATGGCATGCTCATCTCCTGCTCCCTCTGTGTCTGGCTCCTCATTCCACCCTTCCCCTTGTCATCATCCTTAGTTTGGTCACCCTGCCTATACTTCCTGCCTGGCTACTGGCCAATCACTGTTTCATTAAACCGATTTGAGTGACAAATCTCTACAATGTACAAAGGATTATTCCAGAGCAAACAGCAATCCTCCCTCCATGCTCTCTGCTTGAGTTCCTGCCTCTAGGTTACTGCCTCCAGGAGTTTCTACCCTGTCTTCCCTTCATGACTGATTATAACTTACAAGTCAAATAAACCCTTTCCTGCCACTAGTTGGTCAGTATTCTATTGTAACAACAGAGAAACCAATGAATACACTGTCTATCTCTTTGTGTTTGGAACCTTCAGACTCTTCTAGTTTTTTTTTAAATATTTATTTATTTATTATGTATACAATATTCTGTCTGTGTGTATGCCGGCAGGTCAGAAGAGGGCACCAGACCCCATTACAGATGGCTGTGAGCCACCATGTGGTTGCTGGGAATTGAACTCAGGACCTTTGGAAGAGCAGACAATGCTCTTAACCTCTGAGCCATCTCTCCAGCCCCCTCTTCTAGTTTTTTATAAAACTATGGTCACTGTATTGTGCCATTGAGTCCTAGTGCTAAGTTCTATTTAGCTTTATTTTTGGTAAATGTTATCCCATTTTCCGCTGTACAACCCTTATTCTCTCTCCTTCTTGGATTTTGGTGTTAACTCTCCTACTTTTTAGTTATTAACTTTTTAATAATAATGGTAATAATAATGATAATAATAATGAAGTGAGGACTTTTTTATTTTTGAAGGAATGAGCCTCATTTTTATAAACTTTATAAAATTATATTTTTTCACAAACCCTTAGAATTGTATTTTATGCTAATCTATATTTGCCTGAGCACATGGTATTTTTTTCTAGCCTTTAGGGAAGGCAAACAAACTATTGTCTGTGTCGGATGACTGAAAGAAACACCTCTTAAAAGAATAACCAGGAAAGAGTTATTTATAGCTAAGGAGCAATCAAAAGCTGTTTCCATGGAAATTTTCTGTTACAATTGTTACATCTGAGAATTCTAAAAAGCATCTGCGTTAGGCAGAATGGAAGTGTCTAACACCAAAGGAGCCCTCAAAGACAATCTTATTTTAAATAAGAAAAGAAAAGTTTGTAAAAAAAAAAAAATCACAAAAAGTACTTAAATGTCTTTACTGAACATTAGTAAAAAA
>NW_026067893.1:18263307-18265724 GCF_014885135.2 Alexandromys fortis
AAAAAAAAAAAAAAAAAAAAAAAAAAAAAAAAAAAAAGAAAGAAAGAAAGAAAAGAAAAAAAAAGAAAGTAAAACAAAAGATAACTCCTTATTACTGAACAAACTTGAAATAGCCTGTTTACTCTTTCAGTATAGCACATAGAACCTAGCAAGAGTCTATGTGGGTGATCACATGCAGAGGCTATGAGAAATTTCCAGAAACTTCAAGGCAAAAGCCAGCCTGACAGAGCTGGGCATGAAAGGCACGTGAGCTCCTGTCTTATGAAGTGGTCTGTCAGCTGGCCTCCTGGAGACCGTATGCAGATTGTCATGGAGAGACGCTTCACCAATATGGATGAACCTTCACTATGTCCTTCTGCAGGAAGACATTAGAAGGGTGGCCATGGTGGCGCATATCTGTAATCCCAGGATGCCACAGCACAGGCTAGCCAGTTTGAGCCCAATTGCGTAATGAGGCCTCATCTCAAGAAGATGATGTTAGAAATAGGTTTGGGGTCTCAGAGAAAGAGACCGCCAGTCTAGACAAGGGAAGGTTTGCACTCAACCAAGAGGGTTCACGCAGAAGAGTAAACACAGACAGGAGGTGCACTTCATTTTTATCCTCCGTTGACCAGAGTCTACACCCTCGCAGTCTTGGTGCATGGCTAATCCTGAAAGAATTGACACCCAGGACACACCAGCCGCTTTAAACAGAGACCTACCAGGGCCTTAGCGCAAACTCAGGCTTTACTGGGTGAAACATTTTTGCAGAAGTCGTAAAGGTGCTAGAGATAAAAAGATTTGAGCTCCTTGTTCTAAACACAAGTTTTACAGTATTTGATAGAAATATACTTAATGTTTTATAAACCCTTTTATTTTTAAACACTTTTCTTCAAATTCTTTAAGATGTTGAGTTTTTGTTTTGTTTTCCTATCTTGGAATAAAAGCTACAATAGGGCAGAAAACCTTTTGAGAAACAGTTGACTCAATAATCCTGACACTGAGGTAGGATCCACACTTCCACACCTGAGAGATGGGGCTGTTTTTGTTGTAATTAAGAGAGCTTTAGATCAGCCCTTTAAAAAAAAAGTCAAAATCATGGCAAGATGTAAGTGCTCTAAATTAGCTTACTGATAGAAAAAAAAAAACCTAACATTTTTGCTTTTTGTTTTTCCAGAAAACCAACAAAATTAGAGACTAGGGAGATGATAATTCAGTGGTTATTGTTTATTGCTCTTCCAGAGGACCCAAGTTCAGCACCCACACTGAGAAGCTCACAACTTTCTGTAACCCTACAGCTTCAGGGATCTGACACACTTTCTGGCTTCTATAGTCTCCTCCCCACAGACAAATTCACACAAATAAAATAAAAATTATATAAATTTTTGAAAAGAAAGACAACAAAATTCAGACATTGACCTGCACAGCTTCCTAGTGTATAACAACCAGTAAAGATCAACAGATACGAGGCACACATCTGTAACAGTGTACAATCTTTGAAAGCTGAGGAAGGAGAATTTCAAGTTTTAGTTTAGCATGAGCTACATTTCAAGAGCTTATCTCAAAGCAAAACCACAACAAGAAAAACAGTAAAAAAAAAAAAATTCTAAGCAAGCGATAGGAAAGAGTGTGGTTAAGACTGTGCCATCTTTGTGCTTCTATTGTCTGTCTTTTTTCCCTGCCTCAGAATGGCTCCTTGAAGGACTCTGTCCATACCATCTTCCAATATAGCAGTGTGGATAATGGACCAAGAATTTAAGCTGTGATATTAACTATATGCCTGGATTTGGATCTCTGAGTGTCCGTGTGTGAATTATGGAAACTTTGGGGTTGTTTAAATTGTTTGACCTCTGGCTTTTCTTAGTCCAAGATGGGGAGAAAAAGTTTATCTTCCTCACAGATAATATATAAGGAGTGTATATTATCTCAGGATGATAATATCTCAGGTCTCAGAGCAAGAGGCCTGCAAACACTGCCATTCATTTACCACTGCTTCCTTTGGTAGCCCCAGGCATGCTCTCTTATCTTCCAGTCTTCAGCCAGGGGCCAACTGGAGCGGTTCTCAGTGTCCCAGCCTATAAGCAGCTATAATGAAAATGAGCTTCTGCTAGCCAGCATTTCCCAAACTGTCAAATGTTAACTGCTGGACTTGAGTGCGACAAATTTTTGGGTTGAGACTAAATATTGGTTTTCATTTTCAAATTGTTGATTTTTGGAAAATGGGCTTGATTTTTTATTATTGTAGTGATATAAAATGTCCTTCAAAATGTCTTTTTAAAGCCGGGCAGTGGTGGCGCATGCCTTTAATCCCAGCAGAGGCAGGCGGATCTCTGAGTTCGAGACCAGCCTGGTCTACAAAGGGAGTTCCAGGACAGGCTCGAAAAGCTACAGAGAAACCCTGTCTCGAAAAACCAAAAAACCAAAAAAAAAAAAAAAAA
>NW_026067893.1:18265744-18273104 GCF_014885135.2 Alexandromys fortis
AAAAAAAAAAAAAAAAAAAAAAAAAACCAACAACAACAAAAAAATGTCTTTTTAAAAGTGATCAGGTTTAAAGAAAAAAGATTGAGGGCTGGAGAGATTGCTCAGTGGTTAAGAGCACTGACTACTTGTCCAGAGGTCCTGAGTTCAGTTCCCAGCAACCACATGGTAGCTCACAACCACCTGTAATGAGATCTGGTGCCCTCTTCTGAAGTGCAGGGGACACATCAGGCAGAACACTGTGTATATAACAAATCAATAAATCTTGGGGAAAAAAGATTGAGTAGCACATTAGTCCTTTGGTGTAATGTGATACCCCTGGTTAAATCATTGACATGAGCAGTTCAGGGAGAAGGCGAGATCTAATCTGGAAGTTTGGCTACTTCTGGCTAAAGGTAGTGGAGGTAGTCTGGAATTCGGTTAATAGCAACACACTGAGATTGGTTTGGTATTTAGACAAAAAATAAACCAGGCAAATGTTTATAGGGCGCCTGCTGCACCATCTTTGCAACTCTGGGGTGACTTAAAGGCTATTATCCAGTTAAAATAATTGCTTTATAAAGCACATTAGACCAAAATTTGATTCTCTTGTTCTGCCCCTTACTAGGCAGATGGCTTTAACAGGGGATTTAAATTACCTGGCTTTTGGTTTTCACATTATGAGATGTTCTGCTTCATAACTTGAGGGAGGGGTTAAATAGTGTTATAAAATAAAGTTCCTGGTGGGGTCAATGAGATGGCTCAGTGGGTAAGATCGCTTGCCACCAAGTCTGGTGACCCGAGTTTGGCCTCTGGATCCACTGGATCTCTGGAAGGAGAACTGACTCCTACAAGTGGTCCTCCGACCTCTCTATGTGCACAGTGCCCCTCACCCCCACAGACAAATACATGCTTTAAGAGAAAAAGAAGATGAAGCACCTAGTGATGAAGTGCCTGCCTGGAATAAACTTTAATCCTGAAATAGTTAAGGGATGATAGTACTGGGCATTCTGGGTAACTTGCAGCTTCTTGGCAAATCCCAAGTGCTGGGGTCAGAACTTGTATCTGCAAGCAGTTGATGGAGCTGTAGAGCCCTAGGTAGAGCTCCAAAGCCCTGCTCATCCTTTCTCTGCCCATCCCTTTGCCTGACCTCCTCCAGTGTTCAGCTAAGAAGAACCAAACTGGTGAGCCAGAGGGATCATACTGCATTCACCCAACAAACCCAGATGAAACCCTGCCAGCGAAGTGTGCAGAGGGGTGAGTGGGATAACTCTCTTGTACACTGTAAAAAATTGGTGTAGTTAGGCAAGACGTACAGGGCAACCAGACTAAGGATGATGGGAAGAAGAGCAGAATCAGGAGTCACCAGCCAGACACAGAAGTAGTAAGAGATGAATGTGCCATGCTAAAAAGGGCATTACACTACCAGAGTGTAAATAAGGACTATGGGTTAGCTTAAAAATGTAAGAGCTAGTTAGTAATAAGCCTGAGCTGGTGGCTGAACATTTATAATTCATATTCAGCCTCTGAGTGGATTATTTGGGACTGGAATGTGGGGACAGGAAACTTCAGTTTATAGAGGAGTGTATTTTCCACTGTCCACTCTGTCTGGTCATCCAGTCCTCCAAGGCCCTCCAATGTTCCACCAAGTTAGGTTTAGAATTAATGTCTCTTTGAGAGCAGAGATGAAAAATTCTATTGAGCAAAGATTTGAAGGTTTTCATCTATCTAAAAGCAGAGAGCTGCCAGCAATGACAATCAAATTCTCTTCAAGTCTTGGGTTTCCACGGTAGCCAGAAAGATAGAGAAAAGGATTCTGAGAGAGGCTGAGGTTCTGTAACTCTGCAATCTGCCAAGACATCTATGACTAACAGGTGAGAAGAAAAGAGAGAGTAGCCTTTCTTCTCAATATGCAGACATTAGCATCTACCTCATCCCTGATGAACAATTGTTGGAATGATAGAAGAAAATCTCCATTTAAGAGAAAATAAGGGCTGGAGAAATGGCTCAGAGGTTAAATAAGAGCACTGATTGCTCTTCCAGGTCCTTAATTCAATTCCCAGCGACCACATAGTGTCTCACAGCCATCTGTAATGAGATCTGGTGTACTCATCTGGCCAGCAAGCAGACAGACAGAACACTGTATACATAATAAATAAATAGATCTTTTTAAAAGAGAGAGAGAAAAAAGAGAGAGAATTGAGCAATCAGGAAATTATTTATGAAGCACCCTTCCAGGATAAACCTTGTCCATCAAAATGTTAAAATAGAACCTTTAAGGTAAAACTTATTCTCACTGGGGATGGAGAGATGACTCAAATGGTTAAGAGTAATGCCAGCTCTTCCAGAGGATCTGGGTTCGATTCCTAGCACCCACTGGCAGCTCACAACTATCTGTAATGCCAGTTCCAGGGGATTCAACACCCTCTTCTGGTCTCCAAGGGTATCAGGCATGCATGTGGTATCCCAACATATGCAAAGACAAAACACCCATGTGAAGAAAATAATTTTTTTTAATTCTTGCTTCAAGAGTGAGAAAATAATATTTTTTAGAAACTTTATTCTATAAAAAAAACTGTATTCTCTGTCTTAGCTTTTACCACTGCTGTGATGAAATACCAGACCAACTACAACTTGGGAAGGAAAGGGTTTCTTTCCCTCACAGTTCCATATGATAGTTAATCATCAAAGGCAGTGAGGGCAGGAACTCACATGAGGCAGAAAACTGGAGGCAGGAGCTGATGCAGGGGCCAAGGAGGGATGCTGCTTACAGGCGTTCTCATCATGGCTTGCTCAGCCTGCTTTCTTATGGAACTCAGGGTCACCAACCCAGGGATGGCATGACCCACAGCGAACTGTGCCAACCCCCCTAAACCATTAATTAGCCTTTAACCCTAACACTTGGGAGGCAGGGGCAGGCAAATCTCTAAATTTGAGACCAGCCTGGTAGGAAGGAAAAAGAAAGAGCATTGCAGGCTTGCATACAACTCAATTTTTGAGGTATTTTCTCAGTTGAGGTTCTTTCCTCTCAAGTGACTATAGCTTGTGTCAAGTTGGCAAAAAACTAGCCAGCGCAATTGATCCTTTGTCAACTTGACACACAAACACAACACTATTAAGCCATAACCTTTCCTTTCTTGTTCTTCCCCAAGATTACACATTAATATCAAGATTACAATATTAACAATCCAAATTGTAAAAATCCCCCAGTCTTTACAAATTCAAACTCTTAAAAAAAATTCAGTCTTTTTAAAACAGCCGTTCTCTATTAAAACCCAAAGTTTCTCAATTATGAGCTCTTCCAAAATAAAACATAAATACTTTTTTACTTCAAGAGGGAAGAATCAGGGCACAGTCCCAAACAAATCAAAGCAAAACCAAACTCCAGCCGGGCAGCACTCCTTGAAGCCTAGCACTTGGGGAAGCAGAGGCTGGCAGATCTCTGTGAGTTCAAAACCAGCCTGGTCTACAGAGCGAGTTCCAGGACAGGCTCCAAAGCTACACAGAAAAATCCTGTCTTGAAACCTCCCCATCCCAAAAAAGAAAAACAAACTCCCAAAGTGTAAATAACTCAACATCCAATGGCTGGGATTCACTCAGTCTCCTGGGCTCCTCCAGGTTTCTTGGGTCACTTTTCTGGCTCCACCCTCTCTACACATTACAACACACAGGTTGTTTTCTAGGCTGTAGTTGGTGACACTCCACTGATGCTGCCATTGTTGCTGATCCTCTCGTGGTCTTGCATCTCCAAAATTCTGGGCTCTTCTGCTCCAACTGAGGCACTTTCACCTATAGCCTCCATGGTAGTTTGAATGTAATTGACCTCTAAAGTTCATAGGGCTTGGCACTATTAGGAGGTGTGGTCTTGTTGGAGTAAGTATGGCCTTGTTGGAAGAAGTGTGTCATTGTGGGGGCAGATTTCCTATGTTCAAGATACTGTCCAGTGTCTCAGTCCATTTCTTCTTGCCTTCTAATTAAGATGTAGATAGCACCATGTCTGCCTGCACGCCACCATGCTCCCTGCCATGATAATGGACTGAACCTCTGAACTGCAAGTCACCACCTCAGTTCAATGTTTTCCTTTATAAGAGTTGCTTGGTCATGGTGTCTCTTTTTTTTATATTTATTTACTTTTTATTATATATACAGTGTTCTGTCTGCATGTAAGCCTGCAGGCCAGAAGAGGGCGCCAGATCTCATTACAGATGATTGGAAGTGCTGGGAATTGAACTCAGGACCTCTGGAAGAGCAGCCAGTGCTTTTAACTGTTAAGCCATCTCTTCAGTCCCCTCATGTGTCTCTTCATAGCAATAGAAACCCTAAGACAGACTCTCATACGCCCTCTTCCTGGTGCCAAGCCTCAATTTCTTTGCATGACCCCTTCAATCCTGGGCTTTCAGCTGCTACTGAAGCTGTACCTTTGCCAATGGCCTCCTGACCTCTCACAGCACCAACTCTCAGCTGCTCTCCGTGACTCCTGCATGCCTTCAAAATCAGTACCACTTGGGTGACTCTTACATTACCAAGTTGGGCTGCCGGCTTGAGGTACAGCCTTGGCCACCTCTGGACACAGTTTCTATGTTAACTCTGAGGAAACACTTCCCAGATTCACCTCAGTGTGCTGGTCTCTTCTTCCTTCTCCTTCTTCTCATTTTCCAAGACAGGATTTCTTTGTATAGCCCTGGCTTTCCTGGTATTAGCTCTCAACACTCAATGCTTGTCTAGCCCAAAGTTCTAAAGTCCGTCCACAGTCCTCCCCAAAACAACATGTTGTGTCTGTCACAGCAATACCCACTATCCTGGTACCAACATGTCCTAGTTAGGCTTTCCAGAGCTATGATGAAAGACCATGGCCCAAAAGCAAGTTGGGAGGAAAAGGTTTATTTGGCTTATACTTCCACATCACAGCTTATCAAAGGAAATCAGGACAAGAACTCAAGCCAGGCAGGGACCTTGGAGGCAGGAGACAATACTAGATACTAGATTTCTCATCATGACTTGCTTAGCCTGCTTTCTTATAGAACCCAGAACCAAAATGAGCTGGATCCTCTCCCCATCTATCAGTAATTAAGAAAATGCCATACAAGCGATCTTATGGAGGCATTTTATCAATTGAGGGAGGAGGTGCCCTCCTTTCAGATGACTATAGGCTGTGTTAAATTGACTTAAAACTAATCAGTACAGCCATGTTAGGAGTAAACCCGAGGCCCCTAAAAACGATAGTCACGTGCTTACAACGATTTTCATTTTCTTTTTTTTTTTTTTTTTTTTTTTTTTTTTTTTTTTTTTTTTTTTTTTTGGTTTTTCGAGACAGGGTTTCTCTGTGGTTTTGGAGCCTGTCCTGGAACTAGCTCTTGTAGACCAGGCTGGTCTCGAACTCACAGAGATCCGCCTGCCTCTGCCTCCCAAGTGCTGGGATTAAAGGCGTGCGCCACCACCGCCCGGCAACGATTTTCATTTTTGAAGTTTGTTTTGATAGAAGGTCTGGAAGTCACAGTGATCCACACACCTCTGCTTTCTGAGTGTTAGGATTTAAGGCATGCGCCACTGTGCCATGCCAGGTCTGTTGACTTCCTAAGCACACAGGGCATTTTGACCGGGTACTTCCACATGGCTGAGTAAGCGTCACTACTACTCACTTCCAGAAAGTCTTTGTCAACCCGAACTAAAGCTCTGTGTTCATTAAGCACTGACTGCCAGCTCTACCTTCTCCCAGCCTTTGGTAACTTCTATTTTACTCTCTGTCTCTGAATGAACTAGTCTAATAACTTAGAGAAACCGAGTCACATAGAATCTAGAAAAGCTAGCTGTGGTTGGCCAGGATCTAGGGGGGGAAAAGCCACAACCAAGCACCTAACTTCTTACCCAGTCTCACCCAATGCACAAATGCATACATCCTTCCTCAGGCACCTGGCTGTCTTTACCTCCCCAGCGCTGGGATTACAAGCACAGACCACCATGCCTGGGTATTTTTATATGGGCTCTGGAATTCTAAGGCCAACAAGAAGGAGAGCTGGATAAGAAAATGATGATTTGAGACAATTTATTTGGGGGGAAATTTGCAGGCAGGGTCACTTTAAGAAGGGAACCCATCCATCATCAGCTTACAGGCTGGAGTAAGCATAGGGCAGAAGGGGGGTGTGGAGAGCTGAAAAAGTGTCCTTCTTGAAAGGTGGACATTGGCCATCGCCAGGAGTGACCAAAGAATGGTGAGTGGTGAGGGAAAGAATGCCAGGTGACCCACAAACATCTCCTGAGGTCAGCCTTTGTCAGGGGTCTGTGGGGGACTGCGGGAGGAATCCAGGAAAACAAGTCTGGAATGCTAATTACAGTGGTTGGAGGAGGCTGGGGAGGGGGGAACCGGCCATAATTTAACCAAAATAGAGAAACTTTTCAAAGTGCTGTGGTCCCAACAAACAGGGGGAGCAAGCTGAAAGCCTTCTGTTACCAAGCAAGCCCTTACCAACTGTGCTAGCTCCTCCCTCCCTTATGCCTTGCTCCTTTCTTATTTTTTAGTTTTTTTTTTTTTTTTTTTTTTTATAGACAGGGTCTCACTCTGGCTAGCTGGAACTCGCTATGTAGACCAGGCTGGCTTCAACTCACAGGAATCTGTCTGCCTCTACCTTCCCAGTGCTGGGATTAAAGTCATGCACCACCACACCTGGCTCCCTTACCACCCTTTGAAAGAAAGCAAGTGAAGAGCTTCCTGCACCAGAACGCCTCTGTGATGGCTGCCAGAATGAACACCTGGGGGGCTTTTACAAGTTATGAATGGAAAATAAAAGTTCTGAATGTCAGAGGTTGGGAGCAAGAAATAATTATATATATATATATGTATATATATATGTATATGTATATATATATATGAATGAAGCAATCCTTGAACTCAGACTTGTCAGAGCATGCTGATGCTCACCTCTGCTCCCAGCTCTGAGAATGTCAGGCCAGTCAGGGTTACAATAGCAAGACCCTGTCTCAGAAACAACCATCTCTTATATGGGGCTTGGTAAGTACAGAGGACCCAGGGTCAGCAGTTAGGTAAGTAGTGTTTTTCTTTTTTTCTAAAAATATTTATTTATTATGTGTACAATATTCTGTCTGTGTGTATGTCTGCAGGCCAGAGGAGGGTACCAGACCTCGTTACAGATGGTTGTGAGCCACTATGTGGTTGCCGGGAATTGAACTCAGGACCTTTGGAAGAACAGGCAATGCTCTTAACCACTGATCTATCTCTCCAGCCCCAGTATAGTGTTTTTCTATAGGAGCCAAGTTCAGTTCCAGCACCCACCCCTCTGATACCCAAAGACACTTTCATTCATCTGCACGCGCGCACACACACACACACACACACACACACACCGCATAACTTCTTTTTTTTTTTTTT
>NW_026067893.1:18275974-18279270 GCF_014885135.2 Alexandromys fortis
AAAAACAAAACAAAACAAAAAACAGGGTTTCTCTGTGTGGTACAGGCTGGCCAGAACTCACTATATTGACCAGGGTGGCCTTGAACACACAGAGAATGTTGGGAGTAAAGGCCTGCAACACCACATCTGGCAAAGGACAATTTTTGGAAGTCTGTGCTCTACTTTCACTGGGAATCTGGAAATGGAACTCAGGTCATCAGGTTTGTACCGCAGGCACCTTTACGCTCGGAGCTGTCTTGCCAGCCCACAAGGAGAGCTTTGAAGTCAAAAGCCCCAACAGGCTAGACCCCCGCACTACCCCAGCTAAAGAGATAAGCAATGATAAAAAGCAGAGAGAAATTTCTTCAATGTGACCACATTGTAAAGAGAAACAAGCTAGTCAAAAATCTTTGAT
This sequence comes from Alexandromys fortis, assembly GCF_014885135.2. NCBI lineage: Eukaryota > Metazoa > Chordata > Mammalia > Rodentia > Cricetidae > Alexandromys > Alexandromys fortis. Next base: position 18,276,369 of record NW_026067893.1, read on the forward strand.
GAAAACTTACTTTGTCTGGTTGTTGTCTCCTTGGTCCTTGTTCCAGCTGTGATCCAATAAAGTCCAAAAAACAGTCCTTATTGCTTTGGGGGACAAGTTATCAGGAAATAAGTACTTCCGCTTCTGGGTGTGGCCCCACCTTAACTGCGACTGCCTCCCAAGTGCTGGGATTAAAGGTGTGCACCACCGCCGCCCAGCTTGCTTTTATATGTTAATATGCTATGCACCTCAGTTAGTCTTTTGTCTTCCCAGGTTTGAAACCTAACACAAACACTGCATGGGCAAAGTCCCACCAACCTGTAATCTGATTCCTGGGCACGTGTATTGAGGGACCAATAGTCAAAGATCCCCTGACTGTCCCAAGGGCCTCAGCTTGGTCCAGTCTCCACTGCTGAGGCCCTACTCACATTGTTGTTCTTCCATCTGCCCATTTGACCATCTGGACCAAATCCTGGTTTCCGATCCTGTGGCCTCCATAGCCCCACACCTCACTTCTGCAGCTGGAATGAACCTTGAGGCTCAGCTCAAACCAGTGACCTCCTTGGCTTGATTTTGCAGAGACACCTTTCAGAGACCTACAACAAGATTGTTGGGCCAACCCTTCTCCTGGCCCAACACGTACCCCAGAGACCCACTCTGCATGGCTATTAGCTACTTCTGTCTCTCATGGCTCTTCGTAACTTCTAGAACTCTGCTGTAGCCTCTTTAACACTTTATAGGCATTCTATAACCTGTCTACAACCTAGTCTAAGAGTGGAGGTACCAGTATGGATATATTTACTTGTGTTTTGCAATGTGTGAGTCGAAAGTTAATATCAGTTAAGACTGGGATAAAAGCCCCCGAGTTAGTTTTATACAGTTCATGTTAGGATGTCCGTGAACGGACCTTATGAAGGCCTACTATGGAAAATTATTTCTCTTACGTGGTTAGAGACCTAACATTTCAAGCTAATCAAAACATCCTGGTTTAGAAGGATGTTTCCCCTTAAGCCATATAAAGAAATAGGAGGCATAATTATTCCTCTACTGAGGTAATACACTCTTCTTCCCGGAACCCTTTCAGTGCATTGCTTACGAGCTGTAACCACACAGTTTTCTAAAATCTTCCTGCTTTTCTGAATTACTCAGAAAACTGTAACTCTCCTTTTTCTCCCCCTTCTAAACCTGCTATCCCTAGAAATTTGAGCTTCACACTCTACAGCAGTGGTTCTCAACCTTCCTAATGCTGTGACCCTTTACTACAGGTCTTGTTGTGGCGACCCCCGACCATAAAATTATTTTCATTGCTACTTCATAACTGTAATTTACTTTTGTCATGAACTGTAATGTAAATATCTCTGTTTTCCGACGGTGTTAGGCCACACCTGTGAAAAGATCCTTTGACTCCCCCCAACCCCAATACCCCTCCCAGAAGTCGCGACCCACAGGTTGAGAACTCCTGCTCTAAAGCTTCCCTCCCTGCCACGTGGCTGCTGGTCCATGATGTGACTGAGCTCCAAGGCTTACTTGAATGGTGTGGTTTTCTCTCTCTTTCTTCTGGGCATCTGCCAGGACTCACGGCTGGCCGCTCTGGGGGTTATCTTTTAAACTCTAATAAAACTGCACCCTAGCTTCTGTTTGAGTCCGTTTTATTTTTTTTTCTTTTTTATCAACAAAACTAAGAACCCCAAGAGGGAACCCAGATTTCCCATAGACAGTCATCAAAGGAATCAGGAAAACTTGGTAAATGTCTACTGGATGAAACTGGTATAGCTTGTTTGGTAAATTTCTTCCAGATGAAGCAGGTGTAGCTTGTGATTTTACCATTAATCAGTGAACTCTGACTTTGTGAGAAGCCAGATATGCTGGTCTCTGCTTCTGACACAGTGTGCTCGCGACTAGCATTCACCATCGTATAAGAACGCCTTTATTTAGAACATATTTGCTCTCTTATTTTCCTTTACTGAGACAATGCTATATATTAATTATACTGTGATCATTTCAATCATCATAAAATTGTGAAAGATTATGAAAGTGGGGGAAAAAAAGAAAAAATTTACTTACTAGGAAGCCTGAGCACATCTCTACTGACAATGCACATGTCTTTGGTTTATAGATATGCAAGTGTTTCTGATGAGTAGCGGGACAAATGAATCCCAGATTCCCAAGTGGATAAAATCATTTTGTATCTATTTATCTTAAAGTATCCCACTTGACCTATGCCCATGAGAATCTTTGAGTTCTCTTTTGAATTGGCTATCACACTTGGTTTTCTCATCCACTGATGGATTAGATTAAATTTTGATAGGTATTCATTCAGTTTATATTTGGGAGCGTCAAGATGGTACCTTAAAAAAAACCCGCACTCTCTAAATGGTGGGGCACGCCTTTAATCCCAGCACTTGGGCAGCAGAGGCAGGTGGATTTCTGTGAGTTTGAGGCCAGGCTGGTCTTATAAAGTGAGTTCCAGGACAGTCAGAGCTGTTACACAGGGGAAACCTTGTCTCAAAAAACCTAAACAAACAGAAAAACCCCACACTCATGTATATGTACCTATATTCAGGTGCATGTGTGTGTGTCTGTGTGTGTGCGCGCACACTTAAAAGTAATAGAATAAATCTTCCTTTTGGTTTTCGAGACAGGGTTTCTCTGGATAGTGATGGTTGTCCTAGAAGACCTGTAGATCACTTTGGCCTCAAATCCAGAGATCCACTTACCTCTGCCTCCCCCGTCCGTGGGATTAAAGGTGTGAGCTACCACCACCTGGCTAGAGCAGATCTTTTAAAAATTCACTATTGACATTCAGGAGGCAGAGGCAGGCGGATCTCTGTGAGTTTGAGGCCAGCCTGGTCTACAAGAGCTAGTTCCAGGACAGGCACCAAAAACTACAGAGAAATCCTATCTAGAAAATTAAAAAAAAAAA
>NW_026067893.1:18280969-18287676 GCF_014885135.2 Alexandromys fortis
TTTAAATGATTTCCCAAGGCTGTGCTCAGATCCTTTCTCTCCATGCTGTGCTTGTTTCCTTGATGCAACCACAGGCTCTGGAAAAGCTGCCAACTGATATGTCCAGCTCTACCCAGAGCCAGTGCATGCAGCAGACTGTGAGTCTCATGATGGAGAGGCCTTCCTTCTTTTTTTTTTTTGGTTTTTCGACACAGGGTTTCTCTGTGGCTTTGGAGCCTGTCCTGGCACTAGCTCTGTAGACCAGGCTGGTCTCGAACTCACAGAGATCCGCCTGCCTCTGCCTCCCGAGTGCTGGGATTAAAGGCGTGCGCCACCATCGCCCGGCAGAAAGACTTATTTTCATGACTCACCATTGATGTAAACAGCATCACCAATGCCATTCAGCCAAGGATGTGGATGGATGACTGGAGCTTAAGGCTCAGCTTAGGACAGTCCTTCTGGGGCAGCGGAAGGTTGCTCAGAGCTGGGGCACTCAGAATGACAGGACCTTTGCTCCACAGCTTAGCTGATATTTCTTATTGTCTCAAAGACATGTTTCTTGAGGGTCATCTCTGGAAATTCGACTTCTTTCATGGCAGACCCTTGCTTTGGAGTCTCCTGGCTCATGAGACCCTGTAAGGGTGACCTTTTTGCTGTGGCTTGCTTTGGAGACTCACCCCCTTCCCCCCGGGTCTCCTGAGGCTTATACATGCATACTACATCCTACACCCGGCTTGCCTCTTAGCCGGGTGGTGCCAAGTCTGCCTTCTTCTAGGCATCCTGAAGGTCATTGGAGGCTGGCTGGAATTTAAAGCAACAAATTAGTAATGAATGAATTCCAGGACATATTTAAAATGGCAGACCTGTCCAATCTACAAACCAAAATTCTTTTACTTTTTAAAAAGGAAAAGAAATTGATTTTAGATTTCGCTCAGATTATGGATTTTGGAGATGAGTTCAGATTTAGGAGGCCTAAGGGTTACTTACCTGTTACTCTTTAGACAGGTCAAAGCCCTTGAGAAGGCAAGCCCACCAGCACTAGCCTGGCAGAGCACAGCGCCACCTAGTGGTGATCCTTGGCAGCCACTCTTCCCTCTAAAATGGATCTGACTCTTCGGAGTTGGCCTGTGCCGGGTGAAGAAGCAACTGATCCACATTTTTACAACCTCTCTGGCTTCGGAGTTCTTGCCTGTCTTAGCTTACAGTTTCCTTTTCTGTATGGTAAGGGCAACCAGCTGTGAACATGAGGTTTCATTTCTGGGCTTCTTTTTTTTTTTTTTTTTTTTTTTTTTTTATGTGGGTTAAAGCCCCCTCCTAAAACTTCCCTTTAGTGCTTCCTGTTTCTCTTCAGGGGAAGAAGAAAACATAAGGAAAATTGTCTTGAGCAATGAGACGCGTGCCTTCTGTTAATTACAAGGCTGGAGGGTGCCCGGCTTAGAGGTTTCACCACGGACCTCTAAGAGGGACAGCATGCTTAGGAAACATTAGGATATTGCTTTTTCCCTGGTAACTCTTTTCTTCTTAATGATGAAAACCACGTCACAGGCTGTTTGGGAAAAAGGACAGAGGAGCCTCTGTTCCATTAGTGGGCCCCTACAGGTCTCTAGGTCTCACAGTTTCCATCCACGGTGTTTCACACTGCCTTCTGGCCCGGGTCCTGCCGCTATGCATGCTGCGGAGTTTACCTTGAAAAGCAGTCATTCCTGCAGGAAAGTACGGAATGAACGAAGGACCCATTGATCACTTGGAACGGTCCTTCTGGTCCTTGGTGAGAGGGATCACTGAGCACATCACTCAGCAGTACTGAGACCAGCGGACTTAGTCCATCTCACAGGCAGGGTGGGTGTAATACGAGGCTTCTGTGTGCCCTTCTGATATGACCAATGACAATGGCCATTTCAGAGGTTTACTGGCTGTTTTTCCACTATGAACTTTTGTTCCTGTCTTTTGCACCTGTTTGAAATAATTTGAAAGAATTATTTATATACTAGCTGTCAGGTTCAAAGGAAACTCCGGTTCCCAAACTCCAAAGGGCAGTTCAAGGAGCTCAACCTGGACTAACTACAAGGAGGGTTTCTTGTGCTCAGATAAAAGCCAGCATTCCGCAGGAACTTGTGAAACTGGTTCCCATCTACCAAAAAGAGTCATTTCCCTCACCCCTGGCAGAAGGAATATGTGGCTACCTGTGGTGTTTACTAGCTTATCAAAGCTCATGTTGACCCCCCAAATCCCTCAGGATCAAAAGTACCTGTTACACATTTCAAAGTCCATGCTAGTACCCTAGTCCTTTCTCGCCTGTACCCCACCCTAAGCTCGCTCTAGCTCTTCTGCCAGTCGCATTATTTGCTCGCTCACCCTCTGCTCTTGTTTGTAACAACGTGTTTTCTGTGTCACAGATATTCTGAGGCCGTGTTCAGTCTACTGTTTTCTCTGCTCTGGACTCTTCCAGATGCCTCTGGCAGTTCTTGCTCTTATATTTATCTTCCCTTAACCATACCATGAAGAGGTCAAGCCATCAGCTTATACACTAGCAACACCTATACTTTGTCATAGCGTGCAAATGTTTCCTCCGCCTGCTCTTTGCCTGGACACTTTGTGGTGTGTTAAATGTTTGTGTGGTGGAACTCATCTAGCCATTCATGGCTCCCAAGTTTAAGGTATTTCTCTCTCTCTCTTTTTTGGTTTTAGAAAACATTTTTTTTTTTTTTGTGTGTAGCTCAGGATGTCCTGGAACTCACTCTATAGACCAGGAAGGCCTCAAACTCAGAGATCTGCCTGCCTCTGCCTCTTGAGTGCTGGGATTAAAGGCGTTGCCACCACCAACTGGCTAAAATACTTCTTTAAAAGGGACATCATCACCTTTGCTATTCTAGTGGTTCTGTGTGCTTTTGTTACACGTGTCTTTAATTTCCTGATGTTAGTTATTGCTTATACATGTGACTAGTGACTGGGAGGGCGTTAACTTCCTGTTTTTTCAGATGAAGATTCACCTATCACATATAGCCTGTCAGAACCAGTATCAGCTGTCACAACCAGTTGGTGTCCGGGCATAGCTACTAAGGATGTGAACATAATTTTTTTTAATTCAGTAATTCTACATCTATGAGTATGCCTATAGAATTAAAAGTAACAAAATGTAACAACTTACATGGAAAGATACACCTTGTGTCATTTTGTGTGTCCTTTGAGTTAATATAGGTGAATATTTGAATACATTTACAAATCTGTACTATTAAATATTGCAGATTTTTAAAAAGAATTCTGTGCCTTTCTACATACCATAAATGTAAGTATTCTGTAAAAAAATATTCTGAATATATTGTTAAATGGAAAAATATTATATGTGCACCTATGTCTTAATATGGGAAAAAATCCCATAAATGCCAGGTATAGTGTTGTATATGTATACATGTAATCCCAGCTTACTAGGGAGGCTGAGGCAAAAGACGGTTGCTTGAGCCTAGGAGGACAAGACCAGCCTGGGAAACAGGAAGAGCCCATTTCAAAGACAAACAAAGCAACAAAACTCTCAACCACGGAAGGGCTATCACAGCTACCATTAGTTCTCCAAAGAAGGGAAACTAGGATGGAAGAATTAACATCACACATTTTGATTTTATAGACACATACGTTTTACCATCTTAATAACCCACCAGAAATCCTATTTCATTGATTTGACTAATAGCTTGGTGCTGAGAAACAGCAGGCCAGGCGTAGTGACATTACTCAGAAAATAAGACAGGAGAACGGCTAGAGGCCAGCCTGGGCTACCTAACAAGAGCCTGTCTCGCAAAAGATAAAACAAAGAATTTACACTACTGACTGGCTCATTTTCAGAAGAACAGAGAATGTGTTCAGCCCAGGGGAGCAAGAAGGACCAGCGTTCACATTTTCCCTGTAGCAAGCCTGGAGGAGACTAGGAAGGCAGGTGCCTAGGTTTGAAAGGGAATGGCCATGCTCGTCACCTGAGTAGAAGCAGCTGACGGGCATCTCAGAGAGGCTGATTTCAGCACAAGTCATAAATTTCAAATCCCTAGAAGTGTCCAAAAATTGAATCAGCTGTCACACGGAGTTTGAGTTTTTCCGTTGCTAGAAATATCAAGCTGAGGCTAGGTGACCATCTGTCGTGTGTGCCATGGAAGAAGCATCTAAATTTAACTGGGGGTTGAACTAGATAATTTTTCACATCCTTCCAATGCTGAAATTCTAGGAGTTTGACACCTGAAAACTTTGTTGATATAGAAAGCTATGAATGGAGTGTCCTTAGAAGGAGGCTCGTGGATGGGACAGACCGGAAATCCACGTGTGTTGTGTTCCTAGACTATGTTACTTCTATCAGTAAGTATTAATGTTGCAATAAAAACTTATTAGAAATAAATATTTCTACAATTTTTCCTTTTTAACCTCAGAGATTTCCTTTAAAGAATAATCTCCTAACACCCTTGACGACAAGCACAGGTATGCAAAACCCAGAAAAAGATTCTCTAACCACCCTGGCAGGAATAAAGGTACTTCTTCCTCTTTTTCTTCTCTCTTTCTCTTCTTCTTAAGACAGTACCTCGCCGTGCAGCCCTGGCTGACCTTGAACTCACTCTGACCCACCTGCCCTCTGCCCTCCAAATGCTGAGATTGGCGGTGCTCCGGTCCTGCCTTGCTGAGGATGAAGATATTTTAGGGGATATTGTGCCCTTCCCTGTAGTTCTCTTTGTTCGGATTTATCTCAGGCTTTTGAGATGATGGAATTTCCCTAAAAGCCTGACACTAGGGAAAGGAAAGGGGTGGGGTCCTGCCAGCCAGAGGGAAGTTTGTCTTCCAGAAAGAGATGCCACAGCGTAGCTCTGACAACTTGCCAAACAACCTTGCGAGGGAGATGGGACTCAGATAATGATGCCAGGCAGACACACTTTGACAGGGACTGTTTAGATATTCATACCCTTTGCCCTCTGTTTAAACCTGAACTTCACGTAAGGACAGGAAGAGGGCTCAGGGAGGTGGCTCACGGCACCTCGTTCCTCTTCCCGGGGGAATATTGCTTCTCACTGTCGCCTGTTTGTTTCCTTGTCCTGTTGGGCTCAGCCTGTGAGGGTGGCCAGGGCCAAGGCTGTGACCCCAACAACTTCCATAGCCGAGTAGTTTCTTCCTTTTTTCTTCTTTTCATTTCTTCTCCTTCCCTTCCCTTTCACTTTCTGTATGGTATATGCTTATGGGTGTGTGTGTACTGATTGTGATTGGAGACCAAAGGTCACCATTAAGTGTCTTCCTTTATCGTTCTCCACCCCAGTTTTTGAGACAGGATTTTTTGCTGAACTAAAACACAACTGATTAAGACAAAATCCTTTAAAAACATTTATTCTCTCTCTCTCTCTCTCTCTCTCTCTCTCTCTCTCTCTCTCTCTCTCTCTCTCTCTCTGTGGTTCAGAGGACAACCTGCAGGAGTTGGCCTTTTTATTCCATTATGTGGGTTCTGGGGATCAAATTCAGGTTGTCAAGTTTGTTTGTTTGTTTTTGTTGTTGTTGTTGTTTTTGTTTTTTTTTTTGAGACAGGGTTTCTCTGCAGCTTTGGAGCCTGTCCTGGAACTCCCTTTGTAGACCAGGCTGGCCTCGAACTCACAGAGATCCGCCTGCGTCTGCCTCCCTAGTGCTGGGATTAAAGGCGTGCGCCACAACCGCCTGGCCAGGTTGTCAAGTTTGACAAGCAAGTGATTTTAACTGATGAGCCAGGTCATTGGCCCTCCAAATTTTTTTTTCAGACATATAAAGGCTGAAAAAAAAATTTTTTAAAGATTTACTTATTTATTATGTATACAATGTTCTGCTTGCATATATGCCTGTAGGCCAGAAAGTACCAGATCTCATTACAGATGGTTGTGAGCCTTCACTTGGTTGCTGGGAACTGAACTCTGGACCTTTGGATGAGCAGGCAGTGCTCTTAACCACTGAGCTATCTCTCCAGCCCCAGCTGAAAGAATTTGTAAGCTGCATACCCATAGTACAAGATATGATAATGAAAGCCCTTTGGATAGAAAGAAAATGTGAATCTATACAAAGAAAATTTTAAACATTTATAAACATTTTTAACTTTTATGTGTGTTGGTGTTTTGCCTACACACATGACCGTGTACCTCTTGCATGTCTGATGCCTGCAGAGGCCAGAAGGGGCATCATCGGACTTCTTGGACCTGGGTTAATGGTGGTTCTGATCCTCCCTGTGGTGCTGGGAATCTCACCTCAGTTCTCTGGAAGAGCCAGCGCTCTTAACCACTGAGCCATCTCTCCAGGCTTCTACAAAGGAAATTTTAAACTGGCAGACCAGAGAGCATCAGAAATGATGATTCTGTGAGTAAATACATATGATCTCTGTCTTTAAGTAAGGAAACTTTAGTGTTATAAAAATAAAGTGTGTTGCCATGGTAAAGGTTGAAAGGCGAACGGAAGCGAGTTTACAAGGTTTTTACGCTCTCGGTGAAGCAGTGCATCATTGTAAGGAAACGTGAGAGAGGCAGAAGATGTATATTATACAATCCCCAAAACACTAAAATTAAAAAGGCAAAGAAAAGCCTGGCGGTGGTGGCGCACGCCTTTAATCCCAGCACTTGGGAGGCAGAGGCAGGCGGATCTCTGTGAGTTCGAGACCAGCCTGGTCTACAAGAGCTAGTTCCAGGACAGGCTCCAAAACCACAGAGAAACCCTGTCTCGAAAAACCAAAAAAAAAAAGAAAATGAAAAAAG